>NW_026939501.1:0-60000 GCF_032062105.1 Saccostrea cuccullata | reverse complement strand
CACTATGCGCCCGGCGGCAACAAAGTTCAAAAAATCTATTTTTAGCATATTGATCACAGTCAAGGTCACAAGGTCATTGACCATGGTGTCATTCGAAAGAACTTAATCAATGGAGTATGCATACCAATTATGAAGTCTCTATCTCCTATGGTTCAAAAGTTATGGCAAAAAATGTAAAGAGCTATTTTTAGCATATAGGTCACAGTCAAGATCACAAGATCATTGACCTTGCCGTCGTTTGAAAGGACTTTATCGATATCGTATGCATACCAAATATGAAGTTCCTATCTCCTATGGTTCAAAAGTTATGGCAAAAAGTGTAAAAAGCTATTTTTAGCATATAGGTCACAGTCAAGGTTGCAAGATCATTGACCTTGATGTTGTTTGAAAGGATTCTATTAGTGGAGTATGCATACCAAATATGAAGTCCCTATCTCCTATGGTTAAAAAGTTATGACAAACAGTGGAAAAAGCTATTTTTAGCATATAGGTCACAGTCAAGGTCACAAGGTCATTGACCTTGATGTCATTTGAAAGGACTTTATTAGTGGAGTATGTATACCAAATATGAAGTCTCTATCTCTTATTGTTCAAAAGTTATGGCCAAGGTTAAAGTTGACAACAGACAGACAGACAAAAAGACAAACAGACAGGACAAAAACAATATACGCCCGGGATCTATCAATCCGGGCGCATAAAAAACCATGCCATTCTCACAGGTAAATACTAATACATAAGTTTAATATTCAGTAGATATGACCGTGATGACCAAGGTTAAATTTATTGAGACAGATGGACAGTCTGACATACAAATATACATATTTCTATATGAATTGGGTAAAATTGGCCCAGTGGTTCTAGAGAAGTTAAAAATGTAAAAAGTTTTCAGACAAACAGATGGACGACACGTCACGACAGACGTTACATGTTAAGGAAACCAGAAAAGCTCAAATGAGTGTTTTGAAAGGGTTAGAATATGGTTGCAGTATTTGAAAAGCTGTTTTTTTCATGCAGAGATATGCATGACCAACATATTCATGTTTTATATTTTCTTTAGTAATTTGTTTGTTTGTTGTGAATACATCTCTCTTGGGAATTTTTCCCTCATATGGAGACACCACCAAATAATAATGAAGACAAGATGTGTTTGTGAAACACTGATGTCCCTGTATGGAAGCCTGTGGCGAAGGTTGAAGTTTCTCAAATATATGTCAAACTCAAAGTTCAAGGTCAAAGGATTCAAATTGTTAGTATCAGAAGAAAGTCTTGTCACAAGGAATGCACATGTGAAATAAAGATATCCCTAGTAATTCCTGTTCAAAAGTTAATTGCCAAGGTTAATTTTTTTTAAGTGGTTCAACCTCTAGGGTCAAGGTCAAACATATTTATAATTGTTGACAGTTCACAATGAATACACATGTTAAGCATGAAAGCCCTAGCACCTATTGATCAAAATTTAGGCCAAGTTTAAAGTTTGGTATTTTTCTTGTAAAAATGTGTATCCTAGGTCAAGCGATTTCAGGTAAAAATTAATGGTACCCAAATAAAAGGTCTTAATTGTCACAAGAAATAAACCTATAAAATGTAGAAGCCATTTGTGTAGCCCATCCCACTTAAAACTTATGGGCAAGGTTATAATTTCTGCAGACAAATAGACAGACATAATATAAACACAAGAAACAAAATATGTATAATTAGTCAAATTGAAAAAAAATATACTATTTAATTGGAATCACAAAATAGATTGTTATTTCAGGGACAGGGAGTGGGTAGGGAGATTGGAATCCCCCCCATCCCCCCCCTGGAATTTGCTTTGTTATTTAAACAAGACTATATACTGAAGCAAATAAAAAATGACTTTGGACATCCTCCCCCTAACTGAGAAAACATTGACCACTCTATCATTGTTTTTATTTTGTTTATTTGTTTTCAGTTTTTTTCTCCTGCTTGTCAGGAAATTCTGGGCTGGAAATTTTTTGACTGAGATGTGAACACCTCTCCCTACTCCCGAAAAAAAATTCTGGATCCGCACCAGTATTGGCAGTAACTGAATGTCACATCGACAATGGCAGATAACTTCACAATATGAAATTCGTCTAGTGTGCCATGCGATGATCTTTGACCCTTTTTGAACTTTAACCTAATCGTTTGGGTTTATTTTACTCCCCACTATACTTAAACTTGTACTTACCGACTGCCATACATGTTTGTCTCGTCAACTTCATGAAATATAAATCCAGTTATAACACAAAATGAATTAATCCAATGCACACCAGACTGCAGCCATTTGTGCTAATTCCATTCGACAAACCTTCGTCGATTCCGTCACCTTATCAGATGAAGTGGGAATCGGCCGAGGTGTGCCAAATGGTGTTTAATCAAAAAATATGATAATGGGTGACGCAACGTGATGTGATGTAGAAATTTACATGTTAACATGTATAGTACAAGAACAAATTTTAAATTAATTCATAACAAACGATGTTTTAACAAAACTTTTCCATCTAGCCTATTCCAAACAGTATGTGCTGTGTGATTGTGGTGTCGACGGGGGGGATTAATAAATTTAAAAAGGTCCTATTGGAGTTTTACGAGGAGCGCTGATTTTTACTGTTGACGATTTCTTTTACACTAGACCTAATGTACGGTAGCTCTTTTATGATATAAATATTTAGCTCAACATTTAATTAAACGAAAAAACGGGTTATTTCAATGCTCATATAAGTTGTCCTTGAAGAAAACGATAACCATCCTACCCTCAACTCCCGGTCTTCACATGTAAGCGCCCCTAACACCATACCTATGACCACGATAAAGGTTTTCTAATGCAATATCAATTCTGTACTTCCGTACATGATACAAGTTTAAATGTCCAAGTAAACCGTCAATTGTAGAAGTCAGCGCTTCTCGTAAAAGTCCATTATGAGCAAAACATTTATCAAAATCTAATTTACATCATTAATAGAATTCAAACTGGTATATAATGAATTAAGCATGTAAAATAAATATAAGAGGTTCTGAGTTATAGGTCACAGGGCCGGTCTGAGAATTTCATACTCAGTTTGATGAATACATGTAAATCAATGGTGTCGGAAGCAAATTCAAAGTGGGGGGGCTAGGTGTAAAAAAAAATTTTTATACCTTCTAAAAAAAACCTGACAAGCAAAAAAAAAAAAAAAAAACAAAAAAAACGAAAACATCAATTTCCCAAACACAAAAATCCTATTTCGGGGGGTGGGGGTGGGGGTGAATTCGAACTTCAGTACCATAATTTTGTTTTCTATACACTACCTTTTTCCCATTTTTTACCTACATGTATACTGCCATGTGTCTGTGGAAAGTGGGGGGGGGGGCTAAACCTATGAAGCAATGTTCAATATCTATACTAAGTATATGTTTGGAAAAAAAGCACCGGCCCTAGCCCCCCCCCTCCCCCGGTTCCGACGCCTATGTAAATTATAGAATTATTTTGACTTTTTCCTTGGAAAGCCGGCCAATATGTAGGAGCGTGTTTTAGAGGCAAACACCTTAGTGCGGGTATTACTGTCTCATGACAGCATCTAGTTTTTTGATGCGATTGAATTTTCACGCCTTGACTACAAATTGACATTAACTGTGCATTCCCTTTCTCTCTGAATCTATTGTTGCAATAAAAAACAAGTAATCTGGCTGCATATTATTCCTATGTAGCCAGTTAAAGGTTATATTATTTTTTAAGGGGCAAAACATTTTAGAATGTTAGAAAAGGAAACCCCTCCGCCTTTCTGACGTCTTTTTCAAAGCAATATTTGTTTGGATACACCATGTAAAATTTGCTGTTAAATTTTATGGAACTTCCAGAATGAGGTAAGAATTCCATATTTATGGGACAATAGTGTCCCAACACATACCTGAACTAATGGGATTTTTGGATCATATCAAAATAGTTTTCTCAGTCATACTTCGGTCGAAAAAACTTTGTTTTTGAGGATGCACCGACTGGACATACTATTGCTTACATAAAATTACAAGTTTATTAAAAAATAAAATTGATGATTTGTGTTTTTTTCTATGGATAAAAGGGATTATGCTAACTAGATAATTATTTAAAAATTCATCGATGTACTTAAAGCGGTTTTAATTTTATGGCGCTAGTCCACGAACTTTTAATAGCCCTCATATTTATTGGATTTGAAAACTTCATAAGAATCTTTACAAAAAAGATACTTAGTTGCAGTTTCAACCAAGCCTCTTTTTTTACTCCTTATTAAGATATTAACAGTAGTGAAAAAGAAAATTGAAAAGCACTGTGCAACAATATATTCAAGAAGAGGTGTAAATCAGATGTGGATACTTAAAAATTCCAAATAATTTTTAGAGATTTTGATATTACAAGATTTCACCTAAATCAACAGCTTAAAACTTACAACTTTTCATCTTTATACACAACCATTTCCCACGCTAAATTAAAGTCTTGGCTTTTTGATCTCATTGACAGCTTCTTTTTTCAATTAAATGGAACTCGTAAATTTACTTACCTTGCCATTTGTCTTTTGAAAAATTGTTTTGTTAAAAAAGACATTATGATCGTAGTTACAAGTACTCTGAAGTTGACATCAAAAGGGTGCTAGAGTTTCTGAATGACAATATCAATGTTGTTTTTGGAGACAGGGTCTTCCAATATTTATATGAATTCCCATGGGAACAAATTGCGCTCCGTTACTAGCAGACATATTTTTGTATTCATATAAAGCAGAATTTTTGCAAAATCTTATGCTTGAAAGAAATAGTAGTGGCATTCAACTCGACATTTAGATATATCGAAGACGTCTTGTCAATTACGAATGGTAATTTCAATTCCAATGTCGATGCGATATATCCTGGTGAGCTTGAGATAAAATATACCACAGAGTCCGACATTTCTGTTTCATACTTGGATATTTCACTTGAAAAAGACACTAATGGTAATCTAACAACCAAGATATATGATAAAAGTGATGACTTTAACTTTTCTAACGTCAACTTCCGTTACTTATTCAGCAATATACCTTCATCACCTGCATACGGAGAGTATATATCTCAGTTGATTCGATACGCAAGAGCATGCTCTACTTATGAACAATTTCTAAAACGAGGTAAATTATTGACAAGCAAGTTGATGAAACAAGAATATCAGCAGTTTCGTTTAAACTCATCATTGCGTAAGTTCTATGGTCGATACAGTCAGCAATACACGGCAAGTGTGACTAGTCATTCCTATTCTGATGTTTCAGTTGCAGTATCATGCATATCTTCAAACAAACACAGAATTACTCGAAACAGGACTGGTTTTGGCAATATCTTGACACAATAATCATGCTTTTATGAGTCATATTAAAATTTCGGGTTATTTTTAACCAACACTGCCCTGATATAATTTCCTAGTCAGCCATTCCTTTTAAATTGAATGCATTCAATCAGAGATACTTCATCATCAGAGTAAGGGAGAACGTAAAACTTTTTGGAGGGTGGTTGGGTGGCTAAGCTCCGAAAAACATAGTTCCTAGTACTTATAAACAGTTATATGGAATTTAATCAATGAATGATAAATAATACAACCCTTTTCTTCAATATCCTGGTTAAGGGTACCTTTTTTAAAGATGTGTATATGAATAGAGGACAAAAATAGTTTAGTTTAAATTGTCAGCTAATTTCTGCATTATGATATGCATATAAACCATATTTAACTTTAAGGAAGATGTTCACACTGACATAAGCTGGTCTAACTATTCAAACAAACTGCTGTACGAAGGTGGGGGCCCATCTGTCCAATCTTTCACATTATCATCTTTGCAATTTGAGATCTCATTTAAATTGACTGGGACAATGTTACGTTCTTCCTGCTCTGTATTTCCAGGAGATGGAGGGGATATCGGGGCATTTCTAGGTTCTTCTCTATAAATATTCATCTCGATATTTTCTGTAGTTGAGGGAGTATGTATAGCAGGATCTGACAATGTTTGTGTCGTAAATTGGATCCCTGTTTGTCTTGACGCATGATGTTCTAAAAAATAAAACATTTGATTACATTTTCTGATGTTGACAGTTTCTTAAAAAGAAATACAACTTTTATGATACGCATATTCTGTAAAAGACATGCGATGAATAAAAACATCTAATAATGTCGGCGATATATGGACATTTGATTTCATATTGGGTGTTATGTTTTCTATTAGCTGAAAATATATATAAACTTAGAAAGATTAATCCCCTGATATTCTGTTATATTGGCCTTTCAAATTTTCTACTTTTTTATTTTTTACAAGTGTGTTAAAATGCTCTGTAAATGATATACCACGTAACTTATTATCTGATAATATTGAAATTATTCTGTTAGATTAAGATGATCTAGCCTTTTTATCATATGTTTAAAGCATGTAAGTCTTAACTGAACCATATCCTCTGTTTTATACAGTGACATAGAAAACAATATCAGAATATTTTGTGTTAGTAATTCAGTAAATTATAGAGCCACATTTCTAAAGCAAATTTTGTCTGAATATAAAAAACTGTCATCCAGAAGAGAATAAATATAAATTATGCTCAAAGTCAGCTGGAAAGATACATGTGTGGACAGGACAAACGTCGAATTCTAAAATAGTTGTGGTGGGACCAGTTGCCATGCAAAGGTGATGATCTAAATTTTATCCAAATCAGTTTCCAAAATGTATGCTATCAATCGTAATTAATTGTGAGGAATAATTGTATATAATAAATATTAAATAAATCATGCTCATCTAATTTGAGTTCTATGTATTTTTTTCAGAATCTTTTTGATCATGAATTGTTCATGAAATGTTATTTTCAAATGTTTTTAACAAACCCACAATTCTTGTTCAGAGAAAAACTAAAAGCAATTACGCAGGGAGGTTAAGGTTACAACCAAATATCCTACTTGCCGATATGATATGACGTCATAGTAAGCTATATGACGTGAGGTTTAGAGATAACAATTTCTTGAAATCGATATCTAAGATTTATTTGAGGTCGTACAAATGAAACAAAATATGCATAGGCATAATATAAACAGAAATTTGTCGTTACTCGGCCTCTGTAGTTATCACGGGGGTTAAATACCAAACCCGTGACGTCATAACTGTTGATCATGCAGTAGCCGAGTCAAAGTGAAACGTACTTGAGAATTCATGTAAACAAACACTAGAAATCGGAGTTTAAAAGCATTTATAAGGAATATCATGTGTGATTCATGTGGGAATAAAGCTAATGAATAAGGTATGGTATTATAATTCTTCAATTTCTTCGTAAAATTAAAACAAGGAGGGTGTTTACTTGCCGATCAGCCTTTCCTCTGTCATTTGTAACAAAAAAGATGCAAAAGTTCAACACTACGCCGCATACCTTGAAACTTAATTTTTCTTTCCATCTAAAGTTCTTATTCTATTGTTTTTGAAAAGTGCTGCTAGAATCGTATGGTTTACAGGAATTGATGGGTTTTTTTAGATGTTATGAACAAAATGTAAAAATTTTGGGAAGGTTTCGTAAGAAAGTGTTTAATAATTATTTCTGTGATGGGACAGTAGGATTCTAGCAGCACTTTTCATGGTACAGAGATGTTTTTACATAACTATTATTACAAATTAAAACTAAATATCCCCGGGGTAGTGTTGAACTTTTCACTTTTTCATTAAGACATATTTTCTAATTATAGACATCACGTGGTGACGTCATGGTGAAGTGCTTACTGTAGTATATGTTCCATTGAAGTCTATAGAATGCATAATTATAGCAAAAGTTTTATCCTTGACTTTTCTGATTTATTAGTGTTACATAATTATAAAAAAGTGTTAATTCGCCGAAATCTGATCCATGTGCTACCTTAACATACCCGCGTAATTCCATGTATATGTATAGGAAAATCGTTATAGGTATATTGAATACAAAAAAGAGAAAAACACGAGAAATATAGGAAAATGTGCAAAGAATATTGCATTTGAGATATATTGGAGGAAAGCCATTCATAAATAAACAAAAAGTTCGTGAAAAATAATTATCTTTTAATGTTACTGTTGGTGTAAAGTTACTGAATATAAATACTTGACAACAAACTAATTTGGTAGGACCTTGTCGGCATTCCTCTGTCGAAACAATGCTTTTTCTCAAAACCTTCATGATGAAAAACAGTATTCCCCACACCACAATGAAACTAAGCATAATGAGAGCACTTTCAACCCTAGGAAATACGTGATTTGTCAGAATGGAAAATGTGATATGATAATTGATAGGCAAAACAAATTTCTTAAACTATAAACTCTTTCTTATATTTTATTTCCTGTAGTTTCATTTCCTTGAAAAATATATTTTATGCAGAGCTGATTTTCTTGTCTGAGAGAGAGAGAGAGAGAGAGAGAGAGAGAGAGAGAGAGAGAGAGAGAGAGAGAGAGAGATATTTACCAAAATGCCATTAACAGTTTTATTTGCAGTTTTTACAAATTCATACGTTGTTTCTATTGACGTCTGTTATACATTTCACAATCTACAAGCAAAGGGAGAGGGCAACTTTTCAATTCAAGTACTTATAGGACACGTATCTGATATGACAGTGTTACTAAATAAAAAATAAGTGCTTATATTGTTTTTCAATTATAAATGAATCTTAGCAAAATAATATAAAATCCAAGAAGATAAAAGTTAGCATGCTTATTTTGTGAATTAACATTGTATGTACCTTTGGATAAGGAAGGGTAGAATGCACCCAAGAATTAAACGATTGATCATTTTAATTTAGTGCACCGTGTCAAGTCATTATCTACAAGAGACTCTCATCATTTGAAGAGATTCATCATATTAAATTTAAATGCAAGGGCTTTAACATCAAGTTATCATATGACTACTACTATAGGTAACTTTGATCTATTAACCATTGGACTCCAAAATTTTCAGGGTTCTTCTTTGCGTCATGATATTTAAGGATATACAAGGACAGACATATTTGCTAACATCTTCATTATAACGACCACGTATTTACTTAATGCTAAAGTGTTTATTGAAATACCTCTATGTTCAACTAATGTGTAAGTAGCATGCCTAAGATAAAAAAAAAATCATTGTACTTCGAGCATACTCTTGAAAGCAAATATAATTGGACACATAAACACAACTTTCATGTGATAGCTTATATAACTACATAAATAAGGAAAGTTGACAAAGGAAAAAATTCAGTCATCTCGTTTAACATACAATGTAGTTGATTATTGACCTTTTTCTTTAGTAGAGTAGACTACTCAGTAGAGTATCCAAATATGCTGTTCATGTGACAGACTCTGTGGTGTCCTTTCTTTATTGGTAATTAAATTACTTTCCCTACTTTTGTATATCAGATACAGCGACTATTATTACAAATTACTCTAAATACTAATATAAAATCAAAGGTTTTAAGACAACTCTATAAACAAGATAAAGTACTTACCTGTAAACGTTTCCTTTATCACCCACCTATATATGCTATTGCGCAACGTAAAACCTTATATAAAACATTTATCACATAAAAATATTTTCATAATGAAGAAAGTTTTAACTAAATAAATTAGCGGGAAATATTACTTTTCATCAGTCTTATTTAAAGTAAATACAGCATGCACTTTAATGACAATACATGTATGGCAAATGAAGCTTAGTGATATCAGATGTCAATTTAAAAATAAAAAGATTCTTTTGAAAACAGGAAATATATAAAGCTTACAACAATTCTAAATCAAATCAAATTGTGCGTACACCTTTTTTTCAATTCGCTACAATATTCTTTTTTATTTCCATATTTCAGCCTTCAAATAATAATAATATATTTACAAAATCATCGAGAATTTTTCTTAAGCATTCACTCACTGATTCCTTCACCTCACGCACCTAGCTACAATATTCTTACATATTACTGTATAGCTCTAACAAAATATTGAAATAATGTCAAGTTTCTATTAAAAATACATTTTAAGGTATCTTGTCTTCTGTTTTAGGGTACCAGTATAGTGCGAAAGGAAAAAGAAACGAAACGAAACAGACTTAAACGAAACGAAATCTACCGAAACCTATCAAAACGAAACGAAATAAAATGAAAATGAAAGCTATCGAAACGAAACAAAACTATCAAAATGTATACAATTATTTAGGTGTGACTACATATGGGCTTTTTCTACTTCAAAACAAAATTATATATTTCAAGCACTTGTTAAAATAAAATCTAATCACTAATAAATTATAGTCCCTTTTCTAATGATGTATGAAGCATGAACTGCTGGCAGGTGCAAATATGTGTGAGCATACTACGCATGTATAACTTCAATATGTGTTGCATTTTTTTTTATTTCTATGTCTTACTCTTATTTACGGCCCTTATTCATCTAAATAGAACATATTATCTATCAAGCTTACTGTATTACATGAAAATGCTCGTTTATGTTCGGCTCGAAATAAACCCAACGTACAGTTGTATTGCAAATGTCTTTAAACATAAGATAAAACCAGAGACTTCCGAGTATTCAATCAACAAGTCTTTGGTTTTATCGTCCACTTAAAACCCCAAATGGAAGCTTGTGTATACCATCTATACGGTCCTATTTATTGAGGTAATTTTCGAAGAATAAATGAGTGGTTTACAAATTAGGAAACTCGACCAAAGACGTCTAAAAGGATTTAAAGGGGCCGACTATAGTTTTATAGTGTGAAAATTACAATAGCAAAACTCTTCATCTTTATACCAGATATAACTTACATTAATGTAAGTGTACATGCAAAGATGGGGAAAATCTTCCGTCCAGGTATTTTTAAGGGAACGTCTCAAAATACAGGTATATTTACTATAGGTTTATATAGGAAAATGCCAATTTATAGTATTTTAAAGCAAATTATACAATTACTACATTAGACATTTTGTTCAAACTATAATATTTGATGAGTTATACTATATTATACAATATATGTTAGAAATACAAAATTCTACCGCCTTCTTACCAGAGGGGGATCTCAAAATGCGAAAAATTAGCACGTTTTACTATTTTTATAGAGTATAACAAACTATGACGTAAACAATGGATTCACATGAAACATAATAAAATACTGGAGATATTATCAAATTTCTATGTTTTTAATTTTAAGAGCGTATGTTTATTACTTTTACTTTAATAATATTTTATTACCCCTTTCTTTAAGAGCTACAGATTATCATAATGTCAAAAAAACACCGCAACGGTCAACCTACTGATCAATTGCAAAATCGATTCAAAAATCAGCTACTGTGGTTTCATCAATTTTCGTTGGCATCAATTTTCGTGGATTTTGGAAAATACACGTTTTCGAGGATACGTAATTTCGTGGACAAAAGCATTGCCAATACAAATGAATGTCATATTTCGTATTTCGATAAACATTTGAATTCGTGGATCTGCTCAACAACGAAATCCACGAAAATTGGTGCTCAACGAATATTGATGAAACCACAGTATATGAAATTGTAATTACATTTTGATACATTTATTTTCTTAATTTTGATTAATTTTGATAATCAAGCGAAAAAAGTTGCATTAAAACAGTAAATACGCCCTATTTTACTATGATGCGCTAAATATTGCGCAATGGAAACTATAGTCGGTCCCCTTAATTGACAAGAAAAATGTCTTTCGAGGCAAACTATGCCATTTTAATAGTTATATAATTAGTTCAATGATTGATATATTAACAAAATATATGAGAATTTTTCTTTACTCCTAATTAACTTTTAAACAATTTGAAATCAAAATATATCACGAAAATTAACAGCTTTAAAACTTTCGACTTTTCAATTTCATTCACAACTATTCCGAACAATAAATTAAAGCTCTGTTTTTTTATTTCATTGGCAACTTTTTCAATAAAAATGGAATTTATAAATTTACTTACCTTGCCATTGGTCATTTGCGAAATTATTTTGTTAAAAACATTCTGACAGTACTCACAAGTACTATAAAATTGAAATCAAAAGATGCTCAAGTTTCTAATAAGCGACACCTATGTGGTTTATGGAAACCAGGTCTTTCAACAATCTATTAGAATTTACATGAGTACCAATTGCGCCCGTTTACTGGCACAGCTATTTATGTATTCATATGAAGCAGAATATCTGCAAAATCTATTGTCTATTTTAAAATTTATTTTGTAAATCATGATTGAATTGATGTATAAAATCTATTTTCACAGTGAATCAATAGTAATGTTTTCATTGAACATGTCCATGTATGCATGATGAATGCAGATTGAATTGTGTATTAATTTCTTTAAACAGTCATAAAATAAATTTATGTAAAGCATCACTTTACCCATTGAAAATGTTTCTATGTAATAACTACGTTGGCCAAACAATTTGCCATCTGACATTGTAAAAAAAGGGCCAACGTTGGGCCAACCTAACTAACCAGTTGTTAAGGTTGGCTGTTAGTTGGCATACACTAAAAACTACGTTGGCCCAACAATATGCCATCTCACCTTTCAACAAAGGGCCAACGTTGGGCCAACCTATTATTAAGGTTGACTGATAGTTGTCATACAATTTTACCTACGTTGGCCCAACAATATGCCAAAATGTTGGACCAACGTTGAGCCGATGAGCAAAATTACCGTGGGCCAACGTAAGGTTACCAACAGTGGGCCAACGCTGGAAAAAAAGATTGGGCCAACTTTGCCCCAACTATGTCTTGCTACCTGTGACGATATATCCTGGTGAGCTTGAGATAAAAGATACCACAGAGTCTGACACACCTGTTTCATATTTCGATGGTTTACTTGAAAAAGACGTTAATGGTAATCTAATTTAACAACCAAAGTCTGTGATAAACGTGAGGACTCTAGCTTTTCCATCGTTAACTTCCCTTACTTACGCAGCAATATACCCTCATCACCTGCATACAGAGTTTATGTATTCTTAGTTAAATAGATAAATAAGGGCATGCTTTACGTATGAACAACGAGGTGAATTTTTGGCGAACAACTCGATGAAACAAGAATTCCAGCTGTCTCGTTTAACTCTTTCTAAATTACTGAACTGTTATGCAAAATACACTTATTGTTCACATAGAAAATTGACGTTGCCTTTCCCCCCAAGCAGTTTAAAGCACGGTACAATTTTCTCTAGAGTTTAGCGTAATAATATCATGACGTATTCTTTTATTAAGATTATAACTTTTTTACATTTTATGAGATTTTAAGCAAGGAAAAAAATAGAGGCGAATTGGCATTAAATTGGAGATTAAATATGCTTTTGAAAGTGTGTGAAAAAAGCGTGCATGATTGCGGGAAAACAGTATAATTATTTGTGATTTTGCGTTAGAAATAGAAATTGGTATATGCGTTTAAATGCTTGGCTATGGAGAAGGGGTTAATGTAATCCTTTCGTAAGTTCTTAGTCGATACAATGACATCGTCAACAAACACAATTTATCATTTAATGAGTCAAATTCTGACTGACGTTTTTCATAATAATTGTTAGTCCATAGTTTACAAAACTAACAGTTAATTTTGTCAGGTTTTTGATCTAGCTACCAAACTCCTCGAAAATATCCACAATTCTATTTTTTTCTTTTTAGAAGCGTGACATATGACGTTGTTTTACAAAAATAAAATATCACACGGAACACAGCGACAGTTAATTTTGTAAGGTCATTGATCCGGCTTCCGTATCCAAACACCTCGAAACTATGTGAAAGATTTATATTCAAGGCGACTGCGTCTTCAAATCATGAACTTTTGCACAATCTTCGTCTTGCACAGGGGTTCGAATAAGAAGAAAAAAATGAATTGTCTTCAGATTTTTCTGTTTTAACAATTTTAACAAAAGTTACAAGTGTGACCAGTCAGTGCTCCCCCATGGCATCTGAATCCAATTCTGATGTTTCAGTAGCAGTATCATACATATCATCAAACCAACACAGAATTACCCGAAACAGGACCGGTTTTGGCAATATCTTAAAACAATAATCATACTCTTATTAATCATATTAAAATTGTGGGTTATTTTTGCCCGAAACTGTCCTAATTTTCTTAGTCAGTCATTTCTTTTCAATTGAATACATTCAATCAGAGATGCTTCATCATCAGTATACGGGAGAATGTAAAACTTTTTTGAAGGGTGGATGGGTGGCTAAGCTCCGGAGAAAGATATTTCTTAGTACTTATAAACAGTTATATGAAAATGAATGACAAATAATAGGACCCTTTTGTTCAAAATCCTGGTTAAAGGTACATTTTATAAAAATGTTTATGTGAGTAGAGGAAAAAAAAATAGTTTAGTTTAAATTGTCAGCTTATTTCTGCATTATGATAAGCACATAAACTATATTTAACATATAAGAAGATGTTTACACTCGACATGATGACATAGGCTGGTCTAACTATTCAAACAAACTGCTGTAGGAAGGAGGGGGTTCATCTGTCCAATCTTTCACATTATAATCCTTGAAATTTGAGATCACATTTAAATTGACTGGCACAGTATGACGTTCTTCCTGCTCTGTATTTCCAGGAGATGGAGGGGATATCGGGGCATTTCTAGGTTCTTCTCTATAAATATTCATCTCGATATTTTCTGTAGTTGAGGGAGTATGTATAGCAGGATCTGACAATGTTTGTGTCGTAAATTGGATCCCTGTTTGTCTTGACGCATGATGTTCTAAAAAATAAAACATTTGATGACATTTTTTGATGTTGACAGTTTCTGAAAAAGAAATACAACTTTTATGATACGCATATTCTGTAAAAGACATGCGATGAATAAAAACATCTAATAATGTCGGCGATATATGGACATTTGATTGCATATTGGGTGCTATGTTTATTATTAACTGACTCTGTCATATTGGCCTTTCAAATTTTCTACTTTTTTTATTTTTTACAAGTATGTTAAAATGCTCTGTAAATGATATACCACGTAACTTATAATCTGAAAATATTGGAATTATTATGTTTAGATGATCTAGCCCTTTTATCATATGTTTAAAACATGTAAGTGTTAACTGAACCATATCCTCTGTATTATACAATGACATAGATAACAATATCAGAATATTTTGTTTTAGTAATTCAGTAAATTAAAGAGCCACATTTCAAAAGGAAATTTTGTCTGAATATAACAAACTTTCATCCAGAAGATTGATTGATTGATTGTATATTGTTTAATGTCCCTCTTGAGAATTTTTCACTCATATGGAGACGTCACCGATGCCGGTGAAGGGCTTCAAATTTAGACCTATACTCGGCACTCATTTCCATTGAGCAGTGAGGGTTCTTTATCGTGCCAACGCCTACCGTGACACGGGACCTACGTTTTTAAGGTCATATCCGAAAGACCCGTGACTTTCACATCTAGTGCCGAGCGCTTGGCGAAGAAACAGTCACTACCTCTGTTTACGTCTTAGGTATGACGCGGCGCCGCAATCGAGAATCGAACCCAGGCCTCCCGATCACGAAGCGAACGCTCTACCACTAGGCTACCGTGACCGATTCATCCAGAAGAGAATAAATATAAAATATGCTCAAAGTAGTTGGAAATATACATGTTTTGACAGGACAAACGTCGAATTTTAAAATATTTGTGGTGGGATCAGTTGCCATGCAAAGGTGAGCATCTAAATTTTATACAAATCAGTTTCCAAAATGCATGCTATCGTAATTCATTGTGAGGAATAATTCTATACCATAATGAATATTGAATAAATCATGCTCAACTAATTTGAGATCCATGTATTTTTTTCAGAATCTATTTGCATGAATTGTTCATGAAATGTTATTTTCAAAAGTTTTTAACAAACCCATAATGTCCTGTTCAGAGAAAACTAAAAGTAATTAATTCCATGCATATGTATAGGAAAATTGTTATAGGTATATTGAATAAAAAAAAGAGAAAAACACGAGAAATATAGGAAAAAAGAGCAAAGTATACTGCATTTGAGATATTTTGGAGGAAAGCCATTCATAAATAAACAAAAAGGTCGTAAAAAAGAATTATTTTTTTTATGTTTCTGTTGGTGTAAAGTTACTGAATATAAATACCTGACAACAAACTACTTTGGTAGGACCTTGTCTGCGTTCCTCTGTCGCTACAATACATTTTACAACAAGCTCTGATGATTACAGTCAGTATTCCATTCACCACAATGCCAATTAGGATTATGATGACACTTATAACCCTAGAAAATACGTGACTTGTCAGAATGGAAAATGTGATATGATAATTGATAGGCAAAACAATTTTTTTTTTAATTATAAACTCTTTCTTATACTTTATTTCCTGTAGTTTCATTTCCTTGAAAAATATATTTTTTGCAAAGCTGATTTTCTAGTTTCAGAGAGAGAGAGAGAGAGAGAGAGAGAGAGAGAGAGAGAGAGAGAGAGAGAGAGAGAGAGAGAGAGAGAGAGAGAGAGAGAGAGAGAGATTTACCAAAAATCCATTAACAGTTTTATTTGCAGTTTTTACAAATTCATACGTAGTTTCTATTGACGTCTGTTATATATTTTACAATCAACAAGCAAAGGGAGAGGGCAACACTTCAATTCAAGCACTTATAGGACACGTATCTGATATGACAGTGTTACTAAATAAAAAAAACAAGTGTTAATATTGTTTTTCAATTATGAATGAATCTTAGCAAAATGATATAAAATCCAAGAAGATAAAAGTTAGCATGCTTATTTAGTGAATTTACGTTGAATTACCTTTGGACAAGGAAGGGTCGAATGCACCCAAGAATGAAACGATTATTCATTTTAATTTAGTGCACCGTGTGAAGTCATTATCAATAAGAGACTCTCATCATTTGAAGAGATTCATCATACTAAATTTAAATGCAAGGGCTTTAAAATCAAGTTATCATATGCATTCTGCTATAGGTAACTTTGATCTATTAACCATTGAACTCCAAATTTTTCAGGGTTCTTCCCTAAGCCATGAGATGTAAGGATATACAAGGACAAGCATGTTTGCTAACATCTTCATTCTTCATTATAAAGACGACGTATTTACTAAATGTTAATGTGTTTATTGAAATACTTTTATGTTCAACTAATGTGTACGTAGCTTGCCTAAAATAAAAAGAATCATTGTACTTCGAGTATACTCTTTAAAGCAAATACAATTGGACACATAAACACAACTTTCATGTGATAGATTAACTACATAACTATATAACTACATAAATAAGGAAAGTTGACAAAGGAAAACCTTCAGTCATCTTGTTTAACATACATTGTAGGTGTTAGTGACCTTTTTCCTTAATCCGTAGAGCATCCAAATATGAAGTAGATGTGACAGACTCTGTGGTGTCTTTTCTTTATTGGTAATTAAATGACTTTCCCTTCTTTTGTATATCAGATACAGCGACTATTATTACAAATTACTATAAAAACCAATATAAAATTACAGGTTTTAAGACAACTCTATAAACAAGAGAAAGTACTTACATGTATTCGTTTCCTTTATCGCCCACCTATATATGCTACTGTGCAACGTAAAACCTTATATATTACATTAATCATATAAAATTATTTTCATAATGAAAAAAGTTTTAACTAAAAAAAATTAGGGGGAAATATAACTTTTCACCAGTCTTATTTAAAATATAATAAAACATACACTTTAATAAAAATACACGTGTGGCATAGGAAGCTTCCTGATATCAGATGTCAAATTAAAAATAAAATGATCTTTTGAAACAGGAAAAATATAAAGCTTACAATCAATTCTAAATCAAATCAAATTGTGAGTACACCTTTGTTCAATTCTCTACAATATTCTTTTTTTTATTTCCACGTTTCAACTTTCAAATAATAATATATTTATATAATCATTGTGGATTTTACTTAAGCATTCACTCACTGATTTCCTAACCTCACATACCTCGCTACAATATTCTTGCATATTACTGTATAGCTCTAACAAAATATTGAAAGAATGTAAGGTTTCTATTAGAGATATATTTTAAGGTATATTTTTCTCGATTCAATGTCTTCTGTTTTAAGGTACCTGTACAGTGCAAAACGAAGTAGAATCGAAACGAAAAAACTGAAACGAAACGAAATCTACCGAAACCTATCGAAACGAAACGAAATCGAAATGAAACCTACCGAAACGAAACGAAATCAAAATGAAACCTATCGAAACGAAACAAAACTATCAAATTGTTTTTCAAATCAAGGTATACAGTTATATAGGTTTAACTACATGTAGGTTTTTTCTACTACAAATAAAATTTATATAGTTCAAGCACTTGTTAAAATAAAATCTAAACACCGATAAATTATGCTCCCTTTTCTAATTATGTATAAAGTATGAACTGTAACCAGCTGCAAATAAGCGTTAGCATACTTTGCATGTATAATTTCAATATGTGTAGACGTTGCTCCGGTGTTGGTGTCAGTTTCGGTAAGGTCATAATGACGTTATTTTACGTGAAGTTCTAGAAAATTTATTAGACGTTACTTTTTTCCTAAAATTTTTTATTTTTAAAAAACCCTAGTAAACCCGCCAATTAAATAATGCAGGTAATTGAAACCTTCTGCATGCATATTGCGGAAAGAAAGTATTAGCATGGTTTGCCTCATTTAAATAAAAACTTTGTAGAAATAACGAAACTTGTTCAACATCGCATTTTAAATTTACATGTTTTTTATTTTATTGAGATAATTTAAAAAAAAAAACAGATCAATAGGCCCTAGAAACTGTCCTTTGTTTTCAGTAAATTGTACGATTGTAGATATTTTGCTGATTTAGCATTGATTTTTTTTTTTCGTTCAAAGTCCTATCCCATCTTGTAATGAAAATATAATACATTTGTACTCACCTCCGACCACCCCTAACCCTTATTCAATATTGGATTATTCAATGTAAACGCGCCATGTATAGAACATTTTATACCAGCATAAGATAGAGTTGACACACTTTACTGTGAGTTATTTCAAATTTGAAATCACATCCCTGCATAAATTTTGGTTTGTGTGATTTTTTTTTTTCGTGTCTTAATTCGAACTCTGAATTATACTTTTGTACAGATTCTGACAAAGATTTATACCGATACAGTGTATAAGTATACACTGCACATGTTTTAACTTGCAACTTTTAAAACTGAAAATTATTTTTCTAATTCTTCATTATTGGTATGTTTTTTTTTCTATCCATATCAGGCTCATCAGCAATTGAGAGTAAGTTTTGGAGAGAGAAAAATATTTTTACGCTTTACGTGGCTTTTATGAATGAACCTAATAACGTCAAAACGCCAAATTGTTCCGTCTGTGACATTTTTGTTGACATTTAAATTTTGTTAGGATTTTTTCACCATTCTACTGAAATTATTTTGGAATATACCAGTAACTTTTTGAAAAGATGCACATTTCATAAAAATCCTTTAATTTTCAATATGTCTATTTCCAATGACTACACATATGATCAATGTTTCCACATTTATACAATTATAGTAAGATTTATTACTTTTCGACAATGTGTGACATTTATGTTGACATTGTAAAAAGCCTATAAAACAAACACCTCTTTACAGAATCAATTCGTTTTCATATCTAAATAAAGTTTTGATTTTGCACATTTTGTATTAAACGTTGTTTGGTGCCAAATTAGAAAAATGAATTCTTAAAATGCAGGCCTTTTTGCCATCAAATTCAATTGTGACGTATAGCTACATGTAATACATATATGTAATACGGCAGTTGTTATTAAAATTTAAGGCACCGCAAGTTAAAATTCTGTCTATAGATCTTTTTTTTATAACATGGCAGCATTTTTTTAGAATTTAAAATAATTTTCAACATCAATTTTTTTGTATTCTTTGTATTCTTCATTTTGTATTAAACGTTGTTTGGTGCCAAATTAGAAAAGTGAATTCTTGAAGGCCATTTCTGGGGTGTAGCATTTCAACGTGACGTTTTTGCTGTCAAATTCAATTGTGACGTACAGCTACATGTAGCACATATATGTAATACGGCAATTGTTATTAAAATTTAAGGCACCGCAAGTTAAAATTCTGTCTATAGATCTTTTTCTTAATAACGTGGCAACATTTCTTAGAATTTAACCTCCAAACTTTTTGATACACCATCTTAGTCAATGTTCCCACAATAAATCGGCTTAATATAAGAAACCCAACACACATATCGACACAAAATATCAGTCTAATTTAAATATAGTTCCTTGCACACAAAAAGGATCATTGACATGCCATTTCAAAATTTATTTGGCTCATTTAATTATTTTTTTTAAGTTACCAATGACATTTCAAAATTTCTTCGGATAACACTTATCTACATCGCTGTCCTGCATTTTGAACAACGGGTTCACAACATTCGTATTGAACAAAACCACAATTATCAACATTTTATTATTGCATGTGCGACGCTCCTGTTACCTAACTACATGCGTTTTTGACGTAATTGATTGAATAGCCGCATTAATATATTTGATAATTAGATTTTTTTATCAACGTTTTTGTTAAAATGTATTTAATATACAATAACTGACTGATATATAGTTTTCATAAAGTGAATTGTTTTAAAGTTATGGAAATAGCGCATATGCCGCCGTAATAGTAATTATTGACTTTTTGACACCAACACCGTGCGCGACGCAGTAGCATTTTTGTCAATTGCTAGGTCTTACTCTTATTTTCAGCCCTTATTCATCTAAATACAACATATTAATCTATCAAATTTGATGTATTACATGTAAAGGCTCGTTTATGTTTGGATCGAAATAAACTCACTGTACTGTTGTATTGCGAATGTCTTTAAACATAGGATAAAACCAGAGACTTCCGAGTATTCCATCCAGAGGTCTCTGGTTATATCGTTCACTTATATCCCCCAAATGGAAGCTTGTGTACACCATCTACGTATACGGTCCTTTTTATCGTGGTATTTTTTTAAAAATAAATAAGTGGTTGATTTACAAATTAGGAGACGCGACCAAAGACGTCTTAAAGGACTTTATTGACAAGAAAAAAGTCTTTCGAGGCAAACGATGCCATTTCAATAGTTATATAATTAGTTCAATGATTGATATATTAACAAAATATATGAGCTTAAAATGTGGGTGCCTGAAATTGAGTTAGATACCTTGTGGTAAAAATAAGAAGGGGTGCCCCGTATACGAAGCAAGTGTCTGTACTTAAACTGTATAAACTTCGAAAAGAGTAAAAATGGGCCACATGCAGTTTATATATATCTATATGTGTATACCTTGATTTGAAAAACATTCTGAAAGTTAAGTTTTGTTTCGGTAGGTTTCATTTTGGTTTTGCTTCGTGTCGTATTGATTTCTTTTCTTTCGTTTTGTTTCGGTAGATTTCGTATCGTTTCAGTTCGTTTCGTTTCATTTCTATTTCGGTTTGCTCTTTACAAGTACCATCTGTTTCAAAATGTTCTATGAAAATCTTTAAAACCTGTGGCATTTTGATTACTAATACTTCTTTCACCAGTAATCAAACAGGACAGAGCTTCTTTATGAAAACTTGGGAAAATCTCCACTGAAATTTTTTAATGTTGTCTACGAAACATGTGAAACTTTTAAATAGTGTTCTTAAAAAGGTCAGGGAATGCCCACTTCTCGATTTTTCCACACCAGAATCAAGGATCGGATGTGTGATTATGGATATTGCAAATCATAGGCTTGTTAAACCGCCACGTTTCATTAAGAAAATGCAGCTAACACGATCCGTCTTTTTCTTAAACTTCAATATGCCAATAAAGGAATTGACACAGTTAATATAAATCATATTTTCTTAATCACAAAAGAGTCTAGCTATTGTATTGTATTCCACCATATTTCAATTTCAATTTAAATATCTTGCATTTTTCTATAAATATACATCGACAATTGCTTCCAAACTTTTCAATTACAAGAAAACTTTACATAGCCTGGATACTGAGTATCTGAAACATAATCCTCCATGGTGTTCATGTTCTTCCTCACCCTATAACTATAGTCCTGCTAAACACGATATTACAGGTGACGTAAGGATAGTTAATAACGAAGACCTTAGATCACTTATTTTAAATATCCTAAATATAGGCAACCCCAAACCTTCAACTAGCGTCAGGATTCTATAAATATTGTGGATTTTTGTTGACGATTACGCCAGGTGATGGACCGGATACAAAAAAAGACGTTTACACTTTCACAGAATGACTTAAATGCACCAGATACATGTTAAAATCGCGTATTAAAACATTGAAGGGCAACATGAAAACCATCTATCCTTCTGTTTCAAAAATCCAGAAGTTAAAAGAGAATATTAGATGATTACTTGATCAGTACGTACTAGTCCCCGCTTGCAAAGTAGGTAATACATGTAACATTGCCTTTTTAAAGCTCATTATATAAATTACTTAAAAGAACTTCTACCAGTGGTTATCAAACCAATATTTATTGTTCCATTTCTCGGGAAAAAAATTCCTAAAAATCATATGTCAGTCGTAAATATTTTTAATATCCCAAAGAATCAATATGAATTTGAACTATCATACATCTGTATATATATTGGATTCCAAAACTTCATTAAAAATCCTTACAAACAAAGATAAATAGCGGGTTCCAGTAAATTTCAATCAATCCCTTTTCTCTACCCTTAATTAAGATATTAACAATGGTAAAAAAAAACTTCAAGAGTACTGTGAAACAACATATTAAAGAAGTGGTGTAAATCAAACATGGGTGCTTAAAAATTCAAAGGTTCTTTTGGACAATTTGAATTCTTCATATTTCACCAAAAGTTATAAAACTTACGACTATTCAATTTAATTTACTTTACAATTATTCCGAATAATAAATTAAAATCTGTTTTTTTATCATTTACAGCTTTTTCAATAAAAATAGAATTCATAAATTTACTTACCTTGCCATTGGGCATTTGCGAAATTATTTTGTTAAAAACATCCTGACTGCACTCACAAGTACTATGAAGTTGAAATCAAAGAGATGCTCGAGTTTTTAAAAGGCAACATCTATGTGGTTTATGGAAACCTGGTAATTCAACAATCTACTAGAATTCCCATTGGTACCAATTGCGCCCCTTTACTGGCACACCTATTTATGTATTTATATAAGCAGAATATTTGCAAAATCTTATGCTTCAAAATAAGAAAGCACTTGCTGTGGCCTTTAACTTGACATTTAGAGATATCGACGACGTAAATTGTTATTTTCATTCTTATGTCGATACGATTTATCTTGGTGAGCTTGAAATAAAAGAATCGCACATATCTGTTTCACATTTGGATGTATTACTTAAAAAATACATTAAAGGCAATCTAACAACCAACTATGACATTTAACTTGTCTATCGTCAACTTAAATTGTTATTTCTCAATATACCTTTATCTTGCATACGGATTTATATATATATATATATATATATATATATATATATATATATATATATATATATATATATATATATATATATATATATATATATATATATATATATATATATATATATATATATATATATATATATATATATATATATATATATATATATATATATATATATATATATATATATATATATATATAAGTTAATTCAATACGCAAGAGCATGCTCTACGTATGAACAATTTCTGAAACGAGGTAAATAATTGACTAATAAGTTGATGAAACAAGAATATCAGCTGCCTTGTTTGAAGTCATCATTTCGTAAGTTTTTTGGTAGTTACAATGACCTTGTCAGCAAAAACAATTTATCACTGAGTCAAATGCTGAATGACGTTTTCATACTAGTTGTTATTCCATTATTTATACACTGAATTGACGACGAATTTTTCCATTATTTTATCTTGACAAGAGGCATATGGCGGATGTGACCGGTTGGCAGGGAATGCTAACTCCTCCATGGCACGTGGTCCCAGCTCCGATGTTTTGGAGGCCAGACTTTTTTCTCTGCTCCTATTTTGTACTGTTTATTGGACTTTTGATCTTGAATAATTAAGAAATGAATTTAATTTTTGAAGATTCATGAGGTTATGAACTACGACGCTTCACGCCGGCATAATATGCCTGCGTGAAGCGTTGTAGTTCATATACGTCATGAATCTTCAAAATATTAAATTTATTACTTATATTTACGTTATTTTTCTGATAAATTGCCATAGATTTACGCCGTTCAACTGTCATTTTCAAAACAAAACAGGGTGCACTATATTTTTTGACCTTTTGACGTCGAGAGCGGTATTATGACGTAACAATGGAGATATTCATGCTTATTCGTGATACATACCTAATGTAGTTCATGACTTTTTATTTTGTAAAGAATCAAAGGGGAAATTTATTGAAAATGTAAATATTGTTCGTTACCTCCATATTTTTTATGCACTCTTATAAAAATGTCTGAAAAAAATTATTTCAAGAGATTGGTGAAACAAACATAATACAAAAGCATCGTAGTAGTGTAATGCAGTATGTATGTGAAATGCAACATAAAATATCTACAATTCTATTCTGTATTTAGAAGCGTGACAAATAAAATATGCCGTTGTGTCACAAAAATAAAATATCACACAGAACACAACGACAGTTAAATTTGTTAGGTCATTGATCCGGCTTCCGTATCCAAGCACCTCAAAACTATGTGAAAGATTAAATATTTACTGCGACTGTGTCCTCAAATCATGAACTTTTGCACACTTTGTCTTACACAGGGGTTCAAAAAAGAAGAAAAAAAACTGAACTGTCTACAGATTTTTCTATTTTTAACAATTTTAACAAAAATTACACGGCACGTGTGACCAGTCAATGCTCAACCATGGCATCTGAATGCAATTCTGATGTTTCAGTTGCAGTATCGTACATATTTTCAAACCAACTCAGAATTACCCGAAACAGCAGTGGTTTTTGCAATATCTTAAAGTAATAATCATGCTTTTATGAGTCATATTAAAATTTCGGGTTATTTTTAGCCGAAACTGCCCTAATATAATTCCCTAGTCAGTTATTTCTTTTAAATTGAATACATTCAATCAGAGATGCTTCATCATCAGAATATGGGAGAAAGGAGATTTTTTTTGAAGGGTGGGTGGGTGGCTAAGCTACGAAGAAAGATAGTTCTTAGTACTTATAAACAGTTATATGGAATTTAATCTATAAATGATAAATAATAGGATCCTTTTGTTCAAAATCTTGGTTAATGGTACATTTTATAAAGATGTGTATGTGAGTAGAGGAAAAAAAATAGTTTAGTTTAAATTGTCAGCTTATTTTTGCATAATGATAGGCACATAAACCATATTCAACATGAAGGAAGATGTTCACACTCGACATAATGACATAGGCTGGTCTAACTATTCAAACAAACTGCTGTAGGAAGGAGGGGGCTCATCTTTGAAATCTGAAATCTCATTTAAATTGACTTGGACAATATGGCGTTCTTCCTGCTCTGTATTTCCAGGAGATGGATGGGATATCGAGGTATATCTTTGTTCTTCTCTACAGCTATTCATGTCGATATTTTCTGTAGATGAAGGACTATGTATAGCAGGTTCTAACAATGTTTGTGTCGTTAATTGGATCCCTGTTTGTCTAGACGCATGATGTCCTAAAAAATAAAACATTTGATTACATTTTCTGATGTTGACGGTTTCTTAAAAAGAAATACAACTTTTGTGATACGCATATTCTTCAGAAGACATGCAATGAATTAAAACATCTAATAATGTCGGCGATATATGGACATTTGATTGCATATTGGGTGCTATGTTTTCTATTAACTGAAAATATACTGAAAGGAAAAAGAAACGCAGGGTAAATTTTGAGGTATATTAAATTCATTTTTCTTTTAATTTTTTTTTCAATATTCCTTTCTAACTTTTAAAATCATCTTTCAAAAAGATATAACAAAATCCCATTTGATTTTGTCAAATAATTCATGAGTTATTGAAGCTCATATGACGGTAATCCCCAAACAGGAAAATCGAAATCTCTCATTATCTTCAATGTCTCTCCCCGCGCATCTGTCACGAGCCTTACCTCTCCTTTCCATGGAATTCATCAGAGTGTTAATCTTTCAAACCCAGGCTATGTTGTGTATGGGTGACCGGCTCAAAAAACCAAATTGCGGAACTGTTTTCTATCATATTTCATGTGAATGAAATGATTATCATAGTCTACTGTATAAAAAGCGTTTTTGTGGTTGTAATATGGCGATTTAAGAGATGGCAGGACGAATAACCCGCTCATAACATGACTGTTTTACGTTAACGTCATTGTCACGGTTGATTGAAAACCATTCAAGGCCCTCTCTGACAACGGGTAACAAGTTTTATGGGGGTCCATTTACAAGAAACTGCTTAGTTACTTGTTGTTGCCTTTTTCATTAATTAGGCAATTTGAAAACCAGACCCCATGGAACTTCCGTAAACTGTACCTAGATTACAAGAAATTCATATCGTCTCTAGATATTAAAAAACAATGTGTATACAGTCCCTGAAACGTTTTACTTTCCCATTTTTCCGTTCGCTCATTCGTTCAGCGTGTGTTCTACGTTCGCTCTCTGTCCACAGTATTGCGTTCACCGTTCACCGTGCGCTCGCGTTCACCGTTCACCGTTCGCTCTTCGTTCCGTTTACTTTGCGTTCACCTTGCGTTGATTGACATTGTCATTCGGAATTCCGAAGTGAAAGCACTTATCTTTTTGATGGTAAGGATTTACATGTTTATTAATTAAATAGTCTGTTAGAGAAATCCATGCAGATATCAGTCTGAAATTGCTAACATAGTTTTATTTTTGGGGGTTTATTTTATCCCAACGAAACTGCTTATTTTACCTGTTGTTGCCTTTTTGGTAATTAGGCTATTTGAAAACCAGACTCCATGGAACTTCCGTAAACTGTACCTAGATTACAAGAAATTCATATCGTCTCTAGATATTAAAGAACAATGTGTATACTTCAGATGCATCAATTAAAGCAACAAGATTGATTACAAACTCGTCGTCATCAAATTGCACGTGTTTTGGGCTTTTTAGCGTTATCCCTAGGTGACGTCATACATTTTACTGTTGAGTAACTCTGAACTCTGATTTTGGTGCATAGTGACTAAATTTCTCATCTGATCAATTTTCGAAATTTTCGTTCATGCGGTCAAAAATTTTTCGAATATTATGCTACCCTGCATTTCTTTTTCCTTTCAGTATATAAACTTAGAAAGATAAATCCCTTGATATTCTGTCATATTGGACTTTCAAATTTTCTACTTTTTTATTTTTTACAAGTATGTTAAAATGCTCTGTAAATGATATACCACGTAACTTATAATCTGATAATATTGAAATTATTCTTTGAGATTTAGATGACCTAGCCCTTTTATCATATGTTTGAAACATGTAAGTGTCAACTGAACCATATCCTCTGTATTATACAATGACATAGATAACAATATCAGACTATTTTGTTTTAGTAATTCAGTAAATTATAGAGCCACATTTCTAAAGCAAATTTTGTCTGAATATAACAAACTGTCATCCAGAAGAGAATAAATATAAATTATGCTCAAAGTCAGCTGGAAAGATACATGTTTGGACAGGACAAACGTCGAATTCTAAAATATTTGTGGTGGGATCAGTTGCCATGCAAAGGTGAGCAATCTAAATTTTATCCAAATCAGTTTCCAAAATGCATGCTATCGTAATTCATTGTGAGGAATAATTGTATACCATAATGAATATTGAATAAATCATGCTCATCTAATTTGAGTTCTATATATTCTTTTCAGAATCTATTTGATCATGAATTGTTCATGAAATGTTATTTTCAAAAGTTTTTAACAAACCCACAATGTCTTGTTCAGAGAAAACTAAAAGCAATTAATTCCATGCATATGTATAGGAAAATCGTTATAGGTATGTTGAATACAAAAAAGAGAAAAACACGAGGAATATAGGGAAAAAAGTGCAAAGTATATTGCATTTGTGATATATTGGAGGAAAGCCATTTATAAATAAACAAAAAGGTCGTGAAAAATAATTATTTAATGAGGTTTCTGTTGGTGTAATGTTACTGAATATAAATACCTGACAATATACTATTACTTTGGTAGGACCTTGTCTGCGTTCCTCTGTCGCAACAATACTTTTTACAACAAGCTCTGATGATGATAAACAGTATTCCATACACCACAATGAAACTAAGGACTATGAGAGCACTTTCAACCCTAGAAAATACGTGACTTGTCAGAATGGAAAATGTGATATGATAATTGATAGGCAAAACAAATTTCTTTAACTATAAAGTCTTTCTTATATTTTTATATTTTGTTTCCTGTAGTTTTATTTCCTTGAAAATATATTTTATGCAGAGCTGATTTTCTTGCCTCAGAGAGAGAGAGAGAGAGAGAGAGAGAGAGAGAGAGAGAGAGAGAGAGAGAGAGAGAGAGAGAGAGAGAGAGAGAGAGAGAGAGAGAGATATTTACCAAAAATCCATAACAGTTTTATTTACAGTTTTTACAAATTCATACGTAGTTTCTATTGACGTCTGTTATATATTTCACAATCTACAAGCAAAGGGAGAGGGCACCACTTCAATTCAAGCACTTATAGAACACATATCTGATATGACATTGTTACTAAATAAAAAACAAGCGATAATATTGATTTACAATTATGAATGAATCTTAGCAAAATAATATAAAATCCAAGAAGATAAAAGTTAACATGCTTATTTATTGAATTCACATTGTATGTACCTTTGGACAGGGAAGGGTCGAATGCACCCAAGAATTAAACGATTGATTATTTTAATTTAGTGCACCGTGTGAAGTCATTATCTACAAGAGACTCTCATCATTTGAAGAGATTCATCATATTAAATTTAAATGTTTTAAAATCAATTTATTAATCAAAACTGTTATTATATGAATAATCCGACTCACTATGAAATCCGACGTCAAATTTCTTTCCCATTTTGCTATTTTCCACATTTTTTACACTGTACAATCCGACACCCTGTCTATTCTGACACAAATTTGTCTCCCAGTGCAGGTCGGATTACACAGGTTTCATTGTATATGAATACTAATATAGGTAACTTTGATCTATTAACCATCGGACTCCAAAATTTTCAGGGTACTTCCCTGAGCCATGAGATGTTAGGATATACAAGGGCATATACATGGTCATTATAACGACCACGTATTTACTAAATGCTAATGTGTTTATTGAAATAACTTTATTTTCAACTAATGTGTAATTAAAAAGTAGCTTGCATAAGATAAAAAAATTCACGAGTACACTCTTGAAACGTATTTATCATTTTAATTGAGTGCACCGTGTGAAGTCATTATCTACAAGAGACTCTCATCATTTGAAGAGATTCATCATACTAAATTTAAATGCTTTAAAATCAAGTTATTATATGAAAACTACTATATAGGTAACTTTGATCTATTAACCATCGGACTCCATAATTTTCAGGGTTCTTCCCTGAGCCATTAGATGTAAGAATATACAAGGACAGACATATTTGCTAACATCTTCATTATAACGACCACGTATTTACTAAATGCTAATGTGTCTATTGAAATACCTTTATGTTCAACTTATGTGTAAGTAAAAAGTATCTTGCATAAGATAAAAATATCATTGAAATTCGAGTATACTCTTGAAAGCAAATATAATTGGACACATAAACACAACTGGCATGTGATAGTTTATATAACTACATAACGAAGGAAAGTTGACAAAGAAAAACCTTCAGTCATCTCGTTTAACATATAATGTAGTTGATTATTGACCTTTTTCTTTAGTCAGTAGAACATCCAATTATGAAGTAGATGTGACAGACTCTGTGGTGTCCTTTCTTTATTGGTAATTAAATTACTTTCCCTACTTTTGAATATCAGATACAGCGACTATTATTACAAATTACTATAAAAACCAATATAAAATTAAAGGTTTTAACTCTCTAAACAAGAGAAAGTACTTACATGTATACCTTTCCTTTATCGCCCACCTATATATGCTATTGTGCAACGTAAAACCTTATATAAAACATTTATTATATAAAATTATTTTCATAATGAAGAAAGTTTTAACTAAAAAATTAGGGGGAAATATTACTTTTCACCAGTCTTATTTAAAATATAATACAACATACACTTTAATATCAATACACCAAGGCAAAGGAATCTTACTGATATCAGATGTCAAATTAAAAATAAAAGGATTCTTTTGAAAACAGGAAAAATATCAAGCTTACAAATAATTCTAAATCAAATCAAATTGTGAGTACACCTTTGTTCAATTCTCTACAATATTCTTTTTTTTATTTTCACATTTCAGCTTTCAAATAATAATATTTATATAATTCGTGGATTTTTCTTAAGCATTCACTCACTGATTTTTTCACCTCACTCTAATTGCTACAATATTCTTACATATTACTGTATATAGGAGACTCTAACAAAATATTGAAAGATTACATTTTTTATAACTGATGGTATGTAAAAAAGTTATTCATACAAGTATGATGACTTATCTCCCTTTGCTGATGACGTCAGGAAAGCCCACTTGACGCAATAGGCCAATGGTGGATTGTTTTACTTAATTCTAAAAACGGCCTAGTGGATATTAGATCAAAATGGTACAGTGCGTTGCTTTTAACTGTAACATAAGAAGTCAGAAAGGTGTGTCCATGTTTTTATTTCCCAAGGATCCTAAATTTAGACAGATTTGGATTCGAAATCTTCGAAGAGATCGCTTTACTGTGACAGAATTTTCCAAGCTGTGCTCCAAACATTTTACGGCGGACCAGTTTAAGATACATCCGGCCTTAGCTAAAAAGTGTGGGTATAAGAAACTAGATCTTCGGGCAGATGCAGTCCCAACGATATTCGACATTCCGAAGACAGAGAAAAAACAACGGAAATCGACTGCTTACTTCAAGCGAAGGGCGATAGAAGTAGGTATATATATTGTAGCCTACATTTGAAAACAATTTTTTAATAAAAAGTATGTTCCCAATTAAATTCTTCGATAAAAATAATAAATGCATAATAAACATTTTCCATAGAATTACGAGCCCATCAAAATAATACGTTTGTAGACACCATTTTTAAAAGAACCACAGGAGTCGGCAGTTTTATCAATAAACCAGTGAAAACATAACCTATGAGCTTCGCTTCGCTCGCTACGCTCGCCAAGCTCATAGGTTATGTTTTCACTGAGCGAAGCGAAGCTCATAGGTTATGTTTTCACTGGTTTATTGATAAATCTGCCGACCCTGTGAAAGAACAAACCCCTAGGCCTATCATACTAAGAAAATAAGTACCGTTGTGCATAGTGGGACAGTGATTTTATTATTGACAATAATTTGCTACTACATGTAGCCTATCTTACTAGTGTAAAAACAAAGTAAATATTATAAATGTATATATCACCATCGTAATAAATATACATACACGCAGAGGGAGAGAAAGAGAGAGAGATATAGCCTACATGTATGTAAAGAAATTCATAGAGCTCTTGTTTACAAGGTCCTGTTGCATATCTTTAAGGCTTTAAGAGATAATGTGGAAGATGATGCAGAATTCGAAGAAGCTGAAGTAATTGAGCAGTCTACGCTGACAGATACTACATGTAGAACCAGCGAGACCAGTACTGCCACTGCAAGCCACACTTCCCAGTCTGGTTTAATGGTAATGCACACATTATTGCATTTCTTTTCTTTTTTTTATTATTAATTTTAATATCCACTGACGGTTCAAGATGGGCAACAGGCCCCTTTTGTGAATGATATATGAAATAGGATTTAATGGGGGGGGGGGGGCTACAAATTTCCTGGATCTGCAACTGATATTGTTATACAGGGATTTTCCACACCATTTTGGGAATGGGGCCCAGGCCCTTACAATTGGGAATTTAACGACATTTTATCACTTTTTGGGAATTTTTATTGCATGATATTTTTCAAGAAATAAACACTTATAATGAATAAAATTGATTTTTACTTCATTATTCAGAACTATAATTCAGAGAACAGATTAATTATTATGAAGTTTTAGTCAAGTTTCCAACAAATTATGTTCATTTCATCCATATTTCAACCTGACCATGTTTGTTTCACATGAAATTTTATCAGTTAACTTTGTGAAGTTTCAAAAATTGAACACATGCTGACCATTTTTGGGAAAAATGGAAGGAATATGCAATTGGGAATGGGGCCCATATTCGGCCCTACACGGGGTAGTGGAAAATCCCTGTTATATTTATTATATTTGAATTTTAAAAAGTTTTAAGTTCAGTAATGTTGAGAGAAATGATAGCTTGGTAAGCTCACTTTTTCATAAGTCTGGGTTTAAAATTACATACAGTAGTAATATTCAAATGTAAATTAAATTGTTCATAGTAATTGAACAATGATTTGATGTTTCATTTTTACAGGTATCTGAAGCAATAGGGATGTCAAATCAATTCAACGTGTTTACTCAGACTTCTCTTAACCACTGTGTGAGTAATTAAAATTCAAAATATTTACCAATGCTTTTTTATTAAATTTTAAAATATTTATTTATTAATAAAATGAAAATATTCAAATACATGCACAGGAACGTCAAAGTGTCATGATACAAGCATCTCCAGTAACGAAGGAAATAGGTGTACAGACAGACATCGCCTTACACAATTCTAATCATCTGGCAGTAGAATTTGATGATGATGATGACATGCCCACAGATTCTGATCATTCCGACATTGAAGACTCGGACATTGAATGGACATTCCCGGATCAGGACAGTGACGAAGGAGATATTACACCAGAGACCAAGAATGACATGAATGGGGATACCAAGTTTATAGTGTACAAGAGCTGTCTTGAACATCTTCTACCCACGCATTGCTTGAATTGTGGCATTAATATCATCAAAACTGATTATACTTGGAATGTTCTAGGTACATAATTTAATAAATGTTATAACATTTATTAATAGGGATAAATTCATACACAAATATGAAATACGTGATGTCTTCATTTGAACATTACACATTTTGTTTATAGACATATTGTTTACTGATTCTAAATCACAATAGTATGGTGTTGTAACTGATAGGATATATCTATATTTGGTATTTTATTTTAGGCACTGCTGTCAGTGTCCATTCTACGTGCAAAAAGTGCAGCATCTCCTGGGAGTGGGCGAGCCAACCTTTCTCTTGTATGATGCCTTGGGGGAACCTTATTGTTGCTGCTGCCATATTATTCAGCGGATGCAGTCCTGTTAAGGCTCTCAACTTCCTGAATTTCGCAGGCATCAGGAGTTTCAGTTACAGGACATATAATGCTCTACAACAGCTCTATCTTGTTCCAGCAATTGAGCAGGTATTGTATTACATGTATAATAGTATGCTATAGTATTTTATAATTCTACCATCATTTCTCTAATCTGGTTGGTTTAACTAATTGAAGTTATTGATCAATAGGTTTGGCAGCAGAAGCAGCAAAGTATGTTTGAGGAAATAAAAAGCAAAGACCACGCTGTAAAATTAGGTGGGGATGCCCGGTGCTGCTCTCCTGGACACACTGCAAAATTCGGCTCATACTCAGTCATGGACCTGAGCACGTCAAAAGTTTTGGATATTCAACTTGTCCAGGTATTACTTCTATACATTAAAGTTATAAATCCAGAAATTATATGCATATTAATTGCGATGAAATCAAATTTATCCTTAGTTCAATTCACAATACCATCATGCTCTCAAGTACTACATGTACATGTTCTAGTATCTGATTTCTACTCAGAGCAATGAAGTGCCAAACTCGTACCATATGGAGCTTGAAGGGCTAAAAAGGTGTTTGAGAAAGCTTCACCAGGAGGAAATACCAATATCGCACCTTGTAACAGACAGGCACAGTCAAGTTAAAGCCTACATGAAGCGTGACCAACCACAGATTGTACACATGTTTGATGTTTGGCATGTTGCTAAAGGTATATACATTATGTGTTACACATTATGATTGACCATTAAAAGTGAAAATATCAAGTTTGGGACAATATATCTCACTTTTGATCTCAGTTTCACTTTTCACTATACATTCCTTTTGTTAAAGTGAGACTTGGATCAATGGTGAGCTCATCTAGCTTTTATGGCCCAGCTAGGAGCTATAAAAGTACATGTATTAAATATATGTAACACAAATATCAGAGCATGTGTTGATATAAAAGAAAAAGTATTGTCCCAAACGTAGAAAAAAAAATAGATGTAACAATAGTGACTATATCTTTTCATCTCTATAGGAGTCTACAAAAAGCTGGAAGCTCTTTCAAAAAAGAAAAACTGTGAACTAGTTGGGGCATGGGCCCACTCTATTAGCAATCACATTTATTGGTGTGCAGCTTCGAGTGATGGGAATGGAGAGCTGATTCTGGAGAAATGGATCTCCATTTTAAACCATGTAACAGATGTACATGAAGGGCATGGAGAACTATACCCGAGATGCCTTCATGGACCAGTTGATGACAGACAATGGATTAGGAGAGGTATAATGCAAGTGTGGATTAGTTCAAATGATTATGTGTACAATGATTGGATATGCAACTGAACACTATTGTTTATGTAAATATGAACAGCTTAGTTACTTTTGAACATTTAGGCAAAAAATGTAATATATGTGCATGACAAACTAAACACTGGTACAATACAATATATAGAATTTGCATGATTTACTTGCAAAACCTGAATTATTTTGTAAAATCCATGTTAAAACTTCATGTACATTGTACCCTTTCCTTCATTTAGGATCAAAGGCATTCTTAGAACTGGAGACAGTTGTTAGGGGAAGGATGCTGCTGACAGATATTAAGCAACTATCAAATGTTGGCCAAACCTCATGCTTAGAGGCTTATCATAAAGTAGTGTGCTTTTTTGCACCCAAAGCTGTACACTTCTTTTACATACAGATGCAGGCTCGGTAATATTCTAAGAATTATTGTTAATTTTTTCAAAATAACACGTTCAAAACATACATGTTGAGCATTGAATTTTACTTCAAGGGCTGATAATTTTTAGACCCTTTTAAATTCTTATAATATGAATTTTCTCAACAGGATATACCTAGCAGCTCTGCATTTCAATGAAAATGTAAGCAGACCACAAAGCAGAACAAGGGAGGGGGAGAAGCAGTACAGTGTTTCCTATCCAAAAGGTCGCCATGGAGAGGGTGTTGCAAAGGAAGTTAAAGTTGATCAAACTTTCAGTGAGTAAAGGTTCAGTTCTTATTTCATGATTAAATTTTATTAAAAGCAAAATTGGATTCAGTTTTAATTTAAACCAATTATGTGAAGAAAATATTATCTATGTTTATGATTCAAAATACATCAGTAAATTATTTTATTGAAAATTCCAATTTCCTACAATTTAGATTACATCTCTGACCTGATGGATGCTGTTGTGGATCTGCGCACTGTCAATGACAGCTATACAAAAGCAAGGGAGGCTATGAACTTGCCTAGGAGATTGCCTGAACCACTATCACAGAGCACACCCAAGCCACCAAAACATGTGACAATTCAGAAACATGTCACTCGTTTCAATGATAATTGATACTAAAGGTGTTTTAAAAAAACTGTTCATTCTGAAATCTGTCCAGATTTGGTAAAACACTTCTGATGTGTGTTTTCATCGATATAAACTGAGCTAATAAATGATATATGTATAGTTTAATATGCATTTTTCTCCTCTTTTAAAGTATACATTGTACCCTGCTTGAAAACATGTACATCTGAATTTAGTGACAATTTATATTTTCATTACATCAACTATTTTTCTTCACCGGGGTATCGAAATCCACAATACTGCTGGCTAGGAAACTGTTTTCTGATAGCATCAACAACACATGATGGAAGGATCCTCCTATTGTACCTTCCTAATCGTTTCCAAATAAACCTTGCAAATCGCCTATAGGCAAGGTGTCGATAAAGCCTAAAAGTTAAAAAAAATCACTGAAAATGATATAAAACTTATGGGCATAAAATATATATCTCTGAGAGTGTTCCGATATTGTTTACATTTATGTATTATCAATTTTGCCTGTTTCCTGAACTTACTCATTAACTGGTTCATCATCGCCAATTGGTCCATTGTCCTGCATATACTCATAGTTCGACAACTTCAAAACATGATGATTCAGGCAATTAACAACAAAACTATCATGCTCAGTGATGCACTTCAAGTTCCCTTTATGTACTTTTCTTGCTACATCAGGTATTCCAAAGCAACATTTACACTCTCTTGTCGTTTCCATAATGACACAATTGCTACAACTACACCTGTGTGATAAAATTATCACTTTTGTCAGTCTTAACCAGAATTAGAATAAATGACTTGAAGTCATGGATATAGATCAGATTAAGTGATAAATGTAGAGGCACATTTATAAGAAGTAAGAAAAAACTGGATCAGTGTATTATAAAACAGGTCCAGCACAATACCCTGATACAGGTATATGGCTTGATAAAAGCTATATAGCCTGATCAAAGTCTTACCAATACCTTGATCAAGGTATTTTATGTAATGAAAATTCGATCATTAAAATAAATAAATACCGAAAGTCGAGTTCTGAGTTGTTTTCAGTTAATTCACTTGTGCATATTGTAAAGTACTCAAACGCAAAGAAATCAGTATATTAAAAGCATGTCGTGTGAGGAGGAGTTCTTTTATGCTGTTTTTGTGATACCAGATGGAATGCTTTTTATGCACGAGTGGACACACTGACCAAAAAAAAAAAAACATCTCGACTTGCTGTATTTAAATTTGTTTTTAAGGGTATTTTATTTTAATATTCATTACATAAAATACCTAGATCAAGGTAATGGTAATACACTTTTACAGTTTTATCAACCTATAAACCTTTATCAGGGTATTGTGCTGGACCTGTATAGGCCTTGACCTTTCCTTTATTTAGAGTAATACAGCCTTATAGTCTATAAACACGTTTTCAACTCTTGAACAATTCAAGTATCATTATTTGTGTAGAGGAAATTCTGATCTGGCTGTAGAGCCTCTGTTCTCATATATGGATGCATAGTACTGCTCACTGCTTAGCGTAATATTGTTGTTGTTGCTTTGTTAAAATTGCTTGTAAGAAAATATCAAATATATTTAGTTACCAGTCAGTATTACACGGAAGAACTTCAACAGGGTCGGAATCGTTTTCCTCTTCACTACATTCAGACGAAGATTCTTTGATCTCGTTCGCATTCGCTTTAAAAACAGGTTCAAACTGATAACCTTGTACAACAAACTCAGGATCGTCGTTCACCAACTCCTCAAATGGCTCCATTTTGGAAAAAGCGTCGCTGTTCTTAGCCTTTGTTTTGATTCACAAAATGACAAATTGAAAGTGGTCTCGTGTGACGTCACACGATCGGAAATTCAAGAACGATAATCAGGGAGCGAATTTCTTGAGCAAGTAACTTTGAGCTTTGATCTCTAGTGCATAACGTAATTTAAAAATTGGTGGGATATTTTCAAAGAAGATTTTGAGGTACAAATTTGATATTCATGGGGGGAAAACCCATTGTTAACACTTATCTCCTATGACCTTTAAGGTTTCTATTAGAGATATATTTGAAGGTATATTTTTTTCGATTCAATGTCTTCTGTTTTAAGGCACCTGTAAAGTGCAAAACGAAATAGAAACGAATCGAAACAAACTGAAACGAAACGAAATCTACTAAAACCTATCGAAACAAAACGAAATCAAAATGAAACCTACTGAAACGAAATCAAAATGAAGCCTATCGAAACAAAACATAACTATCAAATTGTTTTTTAAATCAAGGTACACAATTACATATGTGTAACTACATGTAGGCCTTTTCTACTTTAAATAAAATTTATATAGTTCAAGCACTTGTTAAAATAAAATCTAAACACCGATAATATGCGTTAGCATACTATGCATGTATAATTTCAATATGTGTAGCATTTCTGTTAATTTCTAGGTCTTGCTCTTATTTTCAGCCCTTATTCGTCTACATACAACATATTATCTACCAAATTTGATGTATTACATGTAAAGGCTCGTTTATGTTCGAGTCGAAATAAACTCACTGTACTGTTGAATTGCGAATGTCTTTTCGCAAGGACATACACTAAATAATCTGAACCATTTTTTGAATATAAATAAAGGATATGTTCCTTAACTTGAAAAGTGTTGCTGCTTTCTTTAAATCGTGAGCATGACTTCATAAGTACACAAAATATTTGGTAAAAGGCAAACATATTTCGACATCAGCCTATTTACTGGAAATTATAACTATCAAAACGCGAATTCTATTCAAAACAGCAGCACTTTCCAGAAAGTACAAAGTATACAGAAACAATAAACAGTTTGAATTTTTAATTTCAACTAGGGTATGCCCTTGCGATATTGAAATTTGTTATTGACCTACATTCCGTGTACCTACTATGCATTCATCACGTGACTGTCCATCGATGGGACCAAACTGCATACAGTACAGAGTAGATTATACTATGCTATTTCCATAAGTATTTAAGTTCTGTGATAATAGAACAGCTGAATAAAAATAAGTTCAGTTTTAAGAACAATTCCCATTTTTGCAGTTCTATTTTCCGTTGATTTCTCATAGTAAGCCTCAACAGTGCTGCGTATGAAACAGAATATCTGCAAAATCTTTTGCTTCAAAATAAGAAAGTACTTGCTGTGGCCTTCAACTTGACATTTAGATATATCGACGACGTAAATTGTCAATTAACAATTGTTATTTCTATTCTTATGCCGATATGATTTATCCTGGTGAGCTTGAAATAAAAGAGTCGCACACATCTGTTTCATATTTGGATGTTATACTTCAAAAAGACATTAATGGCAATCTAATAACGAAGTTCTATGACGACTTAAACTTTTCTATCGTCATGTTCTCTTACTTATTTCTCAATATACCTTCAACTCCCGCATACGGAGTTTATAAATATCAGTTAATTCAATACGCAAGAGCATGCTCATGAATGAACAATTTCTGAAACGAGGTAAATAATTGACAAATAAGTTGACGAAACAAGAATGTCAGCTGCCTCTTTTAAAGTCATCATTTCGTAAGTTCTATGGTCGATACTATGACCTTGTCAGCAAAAACAATTTATCATTGAGTCAAATGCTAACTGACGTTTTCATACTAGTTGTTATTCCAGTATTTATACACTGAATTGACGACGGATTTTTCCATTATTCTCGATCTTGACAAGGAGCACACGGCGGGTGTAACCGTTCGGCAGAGAATGCTTACTCCTCCATGGCACTTGGTCTTAGCTCCGATGTTTTGGAGGACAGACTGTTTGCTCTGCTCCTATTTTGTATTGTTTTTTAGACTTTTGATCTTGAATAATGTTCGTATCTCCATATATTTCATGCACTCTCATAAAAATGTCTTTAAAAATATTCAAAGAGATTGGGGGAACAAACATAAAACAAATGCCTTGTAGTAGTGTAATGCAGTATGTGTGTGAAATTCAACATAAAATATCTACAATTCTATTCTCTATTTAGAAGCATGACATATGACGCTGTTTTACAAAAATAAAATATCACATAGAACACAGGGACAATTACATTTGTTAGGTCATTGACTCCTTTACATAGTTAGGTAGTATTGTCACAGCCACTGGTGGATCTGTGGGAAAAAACAAACCAAGACCAAATCACTAAACATATAGCCCGCAGAAAGTGGCGATGGATGTGACATACCCTCCGAAAACCACCAGGAGACATAACACGCCACTCACTCGAGTGGAACCCACAAGGCAAACGGCGAGTTGGGCGTCCCAGGAAAACTTGGCGAAGGTCATGTGAAAAGGAGATCAGGCAATGTGGAAACACCTGGGAAAAACTGAAAAAGGCTGCCCAAAATAGAGTGCGGTAGAGAACTGTTGCCGAGGCCCTATGTTCCAGCAGGAACCAAAAGGAACCATGAGGTCATTGATCCGGCTTCCATATTCAAAGACCTCGGAACTATTTGAAAGATTTAATATTCAAGGCGACTGGGTCTTCAAATCGTGAACTTTTGCACAACCTTCGTCTTGCATCGTCCAACTTACAAGAAGAAACTGAATTGTCTACAGATTGGTCTGATTTTAACAATTATAACAAGAATTACACGCACGTCGACCAGTCGGCTGGTAATGCTCCTCCATTGAATCTGAACGTAGTTCTGATGTTTCAGTTGCAGTATCGTACACATGTTCAAACCAGTTCAGAATTACCCGACAAAGGACTGGTTGTGGCAATATCTTGAAGCAGTAATGATGGTTTTATGAGTCATATTAAAATTTCTGGTTATTTTTGGCTGAAACTGCCCTAAAATAATCTCCTAGTTCGTCATTTCTTTTTAAATTGAATAAGATCATTACTTCTCAAATTACCAATAGAATACATTGACTCAGAGATGCTTCATCATCAGAATAAGGGAGACAGTAGGATGTTTTGGGTTGTGCGTGTGGCTAAGCTCCGAAAAAAGATTGTCCAAAGTACTTATAAACAGTAATGTGAAATTTAATCACTGAATGGTAAATGGGATCCTTTTGTTCAAAATCCTGGTTAAGGGTACATTTTAGGAAAATGTGCATGTGAGTAGTGAGGAAAAATAATTCTTATCAGTGTTTAAATGTCAGCTTATTTCTGCATTATTTTAGGCATATAAACACTGTAAACCTTTATGCAAGATGTGCACATTTAATACGGCAAGTCTAACTATTCAAACAAACTGCTGTAGGAAGGAGGGGGCTCATCTGTCCAATCTTTTGAATCATCATCATTGAAATTTGAGATCTCATTTAAATTAACTGGGACAATATGGCGTTCTTCCTGCTCTGTATTTCGAGGAGATGGTGGTGATATCGGGGCATTTCTGTGTTCTTCTCTATAAATATTCATCTCGATATTTTCTGTAAGTGACAAGTTCTGCATAGCAGGATCTAATGATATTTGTGTTGTGATATGGTTTTCTGTCTGTCTAGATGCGCGATAACCTAAAAGTTATTTAAAAAAAAACATTTCATTACATTCCTCTGATATGAACGTGATATGAATACCATATGAACTTTACAGAAAACGATTTCTAAAAATCTATATTTAAAGATTGATTTGGGGTCGTAGAAATGAATCAAAACATGCAGAAGTGTGTTTCTTGGTGTAATAAATATCTTTGTATGTCATTGGAGTTTAATACCAAACTCGTGACGTCATATAACTGTTGATCAGTTTTAGGAGAGTGAAAGTGAATCGTAACGAGAATTCATGTAAACAAGTACAAGAAATCGGAATTTAAAAGTCTTATGCATGAATATCATGTGTGATTCATACGGGAATTAAACTGATGAATAAGGTATCCAAATATAATTCTACATTTTGTTTACGTACGATAAAACCAGACATAGTGTGTATTTCCCGATCAGCCTTTCATCTGTCGTTCGTACCAAACAAAACATGTAAATTCAACACTACTCCTCATACTTTTAAACTTTTTAAAAATTCTATTCCTTTTGGAAAGTGCTGCTAGAATAGTATGGTTAATCTATCAATTTTTTTTCGATCCTATCTAGAAAATGTAAAAATTTTGGTGAGGATTCATCCGAAAGTGTAAAAAAATAAATGTTTTTGTTATAGAAAGTAAGATTCTAGAAGCACTTTTCATGAAACAGAGATTATATTACATAACTATTATTACATATGAAATTAATTGACTCCGGGGTAGTGTTGAACTTTATAGAGCCACACTTCTCAAGAAAATTTTGTTCAGAAAATAACAAACTGTCATCCGGAAAGAAAAATTATCATGCTCAAAGTCAACTGAAACAAGACATTATTAAAGAACAAACATGGATTTCTAAAACATTATTCAAATTGGAAGGTATAGAGAAATGGAGTAAGCATAAAAATTTCACCAAAATCAGAGACACTCCGTTTCCAAAGCTGCATGCTAATTTCTCGTGATAAATAATGGTTAAACATGATGATTATGGAATAAATTATGTTTATTGAATTTGGAGCACGAGGTATATGCTTTTTTAAAATCTTTTTGATTATGAAATTGTTAATATAATATTATTTTCAAAAGTTTGCAACGAACACACAAGATATGTTTAAGGGTAAAACTAAAAGCATCTAATTTTTATAATGAAACATATGGATAACAAACAGTGTTCAAGTTCAAAAATCTATTAAACAATATAAAATATGAGCAGAGGATGGACCTCCAAAGCGTCGGAAGTGGGATCAGGTGCCATATAGGAGCAAGCAGCCCCCGCCGACCGTTCACTCCCCCCCCCCCCCCCCCCCCCCAACATCCGCCACGACCGGGAAACATCGGCAAAACCGCCGCCAACCAAGCATACAAACAATGTACCAACAATCAGCACGAAGAACGTCAGTCAACACCCGACTCAACGATATATTGCACCTGCTGACAAGGCATCGACTACAGAACTCTCCAAAAGTTGAATTCAAACGAGACAGCCGGAACTGCCGTCCCACCAACCCACCTGCCGACTAGTTTTTTTTTAAAATAATTCACCTCGAATCAGAAACTATTTACATGCAGAGCACGTTTCTGCGCATCGAACCAACTGAGATACATAATCCCTGCATGCAGGCTATAAAGGCACATTGCCGCACATTTAACGGAAGTCGACGACAGAAAAGCTAAAGGCACCACGTTCACTACAGAGCATGGCTGCCAGATCACAGTAAAATTCTTTTTCAAGCAAAACACTCAAACATGAAACAAAATCGCCAGACCCGGCGGCATCCTACATCCCAAGCACATCAAGATATATCGCATCGACATAAGAATGGAAACTACAATGCCAAACGACAACACGCCGCCAACACACCCAAACGCCTAGCAGGCAGCAAGCGCTCCTTTCCCTCACGCACAAGATCTCGCAGAAATTCTGCTTCATTTGAAGACAAAAATAGGTCTGCCAACAACGGGACACAATCGACACAAATCGAAACTCAAATAAACTGCTAGAAGACCCGGTCTCTAAAAACGACACAGACACTGTCAATCAGAAACTCAAACATATTTTTGGGATGTCAACTTCAAAGTACTTGTGTGTACAATCAGAATGTTTTTAACGAAATAATTTTGCAAATGATCAATGACAAGATAAGTAAATTTTCGAGTTTCATTTTAATTTATCGTGGGGAATGGTTGTGTTTAAAGTTGAAAATTCAAAAGTTTTCAAGATTTTGGTTGAAGTCAAATCTTATGATTTCAAATTGTCCAATTTCCTTGGAATTTTTAGCATCCACGTCTGATTTACACCACTTTTAGAATATATTGTAACACCGTATTCTTGAGGTCGGTCTCTCCGTCACTACGGTTAATATCTTAGTGAGGAGTAGAAAAAAGGCTTGATTCAACATTTAACGGAACCCGTTATGTACCTTTGTTTGTAAAGATTTTTATGAGGTGTTGGAATCCAATATATATGTATGGTAGTTCAAATTCATTTTGGTTTATTGGAATATTAAAAATATTCAAAACTGACATAAACAATTTCTATAAAAAAAATGAGGTAAATTATTGCTAAAACATTGACGAAGCACAGATTTTAGCAGCCTCATTTAAAGTAATTATTTTTCTGGTCGATACAATGACCTTGTCAGCAAATACAATTTATTATTGAGTCAAATGATGTGCCAGACTCTGTGGTAGTGTTTTCTTTTATTTCAAGCTCACCCTGATCTATCGTATTGACGTTAGAATGTGAATGACATTTGTCAGACTAATTATAAGTCCATTATTCATTCATTAAATTGACGACGGGTTTTTTCCCTAAAACGACAAGGAGCACACCGCAAGTGTAACCGGTTGTCAGAGAATGCCCACTCCTCCATGGTACCTTTGGAGGTCTGTGTTTGCGGTGCTCCTGTTTTGTATTGTTTTATGGACTTTTGATCTTGAATGCTGCTCATCTTCATATGTTTCATATACAGGTATAAGGAAATCGTTGTAAGTATATACTGAATATGAAACAAAAAATGAACGAAAAAATAAGAAAATTAATCAGAAAATAAGAATTGCAAAGTAAGTTGCAATAGCTATAGAGAATTAATGGAGGAAAACCATGTATGAATAGTATATATTGTGAAAAGTATTTTTCAATGTTACTGTTGTAGTAAAGTTTTTCAATTTAGATACCTGAAAATGTACCATTCCTTCGATTGGGCCTTCCATTTGTTCTTTTTTTTGCAACAATCCTTGCATAACAGTATGATGGAGCATAAGCAAATTGTTCCTGCAAAAACACTGACAGCCACAATCCCTATAAAAACTGTTGCATACCTAGAAAATACTTTTCAGAATGTTAAATCTGATTATTTATAAACAAAGCATATTTTCTTAGTTATATTTTGTTCATTTATTTTCTGTCGATTCATATAGTCGAATTAATTTTATGCCAAAAGACAAGGTGACCAAACTGCCGTCAGACGTTTGCTTCGAAGCTTTCACAAAATCATGCATTACGCAGTGGCCTGAATGAAACTAATCGAGATAACGGACATTATTCAAGGTCAAAAGTCCAAAAACAATACAAAATAGTAGCAGAGCATACACGGACCTCCATAACATCGGAAGTGGGATCATGTGCCACAAAGGAGTGAGCATCCCCTGTCGACCAGTCACACTGCAGTGTGCTCCGTGTCATAATAGGGAAATAACGCAAAAATTCTTCGTCGATTAAGTGCTTAAATAATGGACTAACAATTAACGCCAGTCAGCATTTGACTCAATGATAAATTGTATTTGCTGACAAGGTCATTGTATCGACCATAGAACGTACAAAATGATGACTTTAAACGAGATAGCTAAAATTCTTGCTTTATCAACTTGTTTATCAATAATGTACCTCGTTTTAGAAATTGTTCATACGTAGAACATGCTCTTACGTATCGAATCAACTGAGAGATATACCGTAAACCCCGTATGCAGGCGATGAAGGTATATTGCTCCATAAGTAAGGGAAGCTGACGAAAGAAAAATTAAAGTCATCACGTTTATCATATAGCTTGGTTGTTAAATTAGCATTAATGTCTTTTTCAAGTAAAATATCCAAATATCAAACAGATGTGTCAGACTCTGAAATATCTTTTATCTCAAGCTCACCAATATATATCGTGTCCACATAGATATGAAAATTACCATTATTAATTGACAATAAATCGTCGATACATCTAAATGTCGAGTTGAAGGCCACAGCAAGTGTTTTTCTTTTTTCTCGAATAGATAATCAAAATGTCTTTCACAAATTCTGCTACATATGAATACAAAAATAGATCTGTTAACTAGAGCCGAGCTCGTTGCAAAGCAACGAATAGGTCTTCCGTTGGAGCTACGAACTAGAAGACGCAACCTTGAGTCGAGGTCAAAGGCCACATACTAGAGATATACAAATAAAAAAAAACTTGTAAGAGAAGCAACTTACAATGTTTCGCTAGGAAAAAGAATGTAAAGGAATACTTGTATGTGTGACCTTGATCTTTTCAAATGGTCTTGTGCTAAGCAATAACTAACTCTCGTTAGAGTTAAAATTGAGATAAAAAGAGTTAGGTCAAGGTCGAAAGAAAGGCCAAGTTCAAAAATGGTGATGCCATTGAATAGCTCTCATCAATATGCATCAACATGTGAAGTTTGATAACACATTTTAAATGGTATATTTAGAATTGAGCTAAACACTAATTTAAGAAAAGTGAGGTATATACATGTACATGTATATAAAGTCAAGTTTAAAAAAAATGTTAATGCAATTGCATAACTCTAATTAATTTCTTCCAGTATATAAATATTGATAAAAATATCTTGGATAGATTGTTTGAAACTGAGTTTTGAACTGAGCTAAAGGCAAAGTGTGACAGAAGGAGAGACTGAAGGACAGAAAGTAGGAAGGATGGAAGACGTCCGACAAACAGCAAATGCCTTGGCCATATTCATGGCAGTGCATAACATGTCATGTATGATTATTGGTTTACATAAAAATAGGTCGTAACTTTCAGTCTCGGAATTCAACCCTTAAACTACATGTATACATGCATGTACAAAAACAAATCAACCGACTGACATTCTCTGCTTAGAAGGAAGACATTGTATTCATTCTACGGGATGGGGTAATTACAGTGAATAGTGAGAGGAATTTAACAACCTGTCAGTCCATGAAACATTAATTTGGAATGTCTGTATACAGCTGCGTGGCTTTTTAGGTCACCTGAGTAAACTCAGGTGACCTATTGCTATCACTTTTCGTCCGTCGTCGTCCGTCGTGCGTCGTGCGTTAACATTTGAACATTTTCAGCTTCTTCTCTGAAACCACAGACCCAATTTCAACCAAATTTGGCACATAGCATCTATGGGTAAAGGGGAACAAAAATTGTGAATTTCATGGTCCCTGCCCCCCCCCCCCCCCCTGGGGCCTGGGGGTGGGGCAAAAACCACTAAAATTAGTGCAATCTTTAAAAATCTTCTTCTTTACTCCTGGACATCAAGCAGTCAAACTGTTTGCAAGATTGTAATCAACATTGAGTCCTCTACCAAAATTGTAAAATTCATGGCCCCAGGGTTATGGGTTCTAGTGCAAGGGCGGGGCCAAATAAGTATATAGTGAAAATGCATTATTTCTTTGAAAATCTTCTTCTCTGCTCCTGGGCATTAAATAAACCAACTAAGTACATAGTTATGATGAGCAAGAGTACCTCTACCAAAATTGTGAATTTTATGGCCCCAGGGTCAGGGGTTCTGGTGTAGGGGTGGGGCTCTATAAATTATATAGTGAAAATTCATGAATTCTTTGAAAATCTTCTTCTCTGCTCCAGGGTATTAAATAAACCTACTAAGTACATAGTTATGATGAGCAAGAGTGCCTCTACCAAAATTGTGAATTTTATGGCCCCAGGGTCAGGGGTTCTGGTGTAGGGGTGGGGCTCTATAGATTATATAGTGAATATTCATGAATTCTTTGAAAATGTTCTTCTCTGCTGCTGGGTATTGAATAACTAACTAGTTGCATAGTTATGATGAGCAAGAGTGCCTCTTCCAAAATTTTGAATTTTATGGCCCCAGGATCAGGGGTTCTGGTGTTTTGGTGGGGCTGTATTGATTATATAGTGAAAATGCATTTATTCTTTGAAAATCTTCTTCTCTGCTTCTGGATATTAAATAAACTAACTTAACTCATAGTTTTGATGAGCAAGAGTGCCTTCTATAAAATTGTTAATTTTATGGCCCCAGGTCAGGGGTTCTGGTGTAGGGGGGGGGGTCTATAGATTATATAGTGAAATTACACAAATTCTTTGAAAATCTTCTTCTCTGCTCCTAGGAATGAAATAAACTAATTACATAGTTATGATGAGTAAGATTACCTCTTCCAAAATTGTGAATTTTATGGCCGTAGGGTCAGGGGTTCTAGTGATAGGACGGGGCTCTATTGATTATACAGTGAAAATACATTGAATCTTTGAAAGTTTTCTTCTCTGCTCCTTGGTATTAAGCAGATGAACTACCTATATAGATATTATGAGCAAGGGTCCTAATCTTCCAGAATTGTGAATTTCGAGGCCCCAGGGTCAGGGGTACCATAAGGGAGGGAGGGGGCTGTACTTATATGCTGAAACTGGATGAATTGTTCGAAATATGCTCCTTGGTATTAATCAAATATTTTTGAAAAGCAAGGGTGCCTTTTCAAAAATTGTGCAATGTGTGGATCTAGGCCTAAGGTTCAGGGATTCATGTGTGATTAGGGCATTACTGATCATGCTGAATATTACTGATTACTTGAAATGCATTTTTTGTTCCCCTACCCTGCCTATGGGTATTAAGTAAACAAACTAAGCAACTGCTAAGCGTATTGTTACATGTATGATGATCAATGGGGCCTCTTTCAAAATTGTGAATGCCATAGCATCTGGATTAAAACATGAATCAAATTCAATCACTGGAAAGTTGTTGCATAATGCTCAGGTGACCTATAAGGCCCATGGGCCTCTTGTCTTAGAATGAAATTAGTATTTTTTGAAATATTTAGATAATTCTTTTGTTGACGCCGTGACATATTTGATTGGCTGTATAATAGCTGTTCGGATATAGTGCCGTTTGAAGGTCCAAAACCTTTCTTTTAATATAACCAAAGGTTCTAGTGATCTTTTTTCTGTAAAGTCGAAAGAAAGAAACGTATGGGGTCGTTCAAAAACAAATTAATGAGTTGTTTTTCATCTATACAGACACTTTTTTTTCTTCTGGTTTTCCTTGTTTGTGAATTGCCGTTTATTTTGTTTACAAGCTTGTGTTCATACCGCTGTTCATACGCGCTATCAATATGAGAGGAGAAAACAAGACGTCGTCAAGCAACAATGACTGACCAGATGGACGTTTATATACATTGTAATCATTATACAACCAAATATCAGAGCGAATCGATAATTTAAGTACCCAGTTAAATACATTGGAATTAAATAATGAAGGAAAGAATTTAATTCATATTTTATGATAAATAGGCAATAACGAATTTTCTAATTTTGTAAAATTGTACTCTGAATGTTCTGGATGTATATGTTTGATCGCTCTTCTATGTAAAAGTTCACACATATAAAACATGTAATTATTATTGGCTGCGGTAGCGGCCAATCTTTTTGTGATTGTGTTAGAGTGCACATGGGGAAATGAGACTCATTTTTATTACTTCAATAAAATAATTCGTAAATTATAACAAGTAAATCATGCGTAAAATATTTTAAAAACTTGATTTAAACTTAAAATTTAATGTTGAAATATATTTCAATTTCATTGCCATTAATATCTAATGATTATCGATAATTAATGGTCATAAAAAAGAGTTCGTATCAGATACTCCTCAGCCTGAGAGTTTGTAAGATTTGAAAAGAAATATTTTGATTTTCCGGATAATGATGATGTGGTTAAAGTGCATGGTGAATAAAAAAATGAGGAGTTTTTCAACTTCTAGTGAAAATTGTTTTGAACTTACTGTACATCTGCAAATGACACAAAGATCATGAAGATTTTTTTTTTAATTTTGCACTGCGGTTTGCAGCATAGTCTGCTCTGCAGAAACCATGAGCATTATCTCCTAATCAAGATCCAGGGTATCGAGGCTCGAACAGGCTTACACCTTCATTTTGATGACAATAAATTCTTCTTATACATCAATGAAATTTTTTTTAAAAATCGATAAATCTATTTATGAGCAAATGCGGTAAAATAATTTTTTATTTTGCTTTGAAACAGCCTGAAAAAAAATTGAAAAACTAATTCAGCTTTCAATATCTTGACGTGCTTTCCTTGCATGTGAAAGAATTTTTTTGCTTTGCAGCCAATTTGATGTTTTGCATCAATTAAATTTGTACTGACATTGTACACGTAAAGGCAGGTAAAATATTCTGTTTATTGGACGAAATAGTATACCATTCTGTACATTATAATTTTAAGTTGATTAGCAAATAACTTAAAACTCAAAAGTGCTTAATTTCATGTTGGATTTCCTCCTGTGAATTAGAAACGTTAACTTCACTTACAATTATCATGCATGCGTACATGTAGTTTGAGATTCATAAAACAATTACCACTTTGATAAATACAGGAAAAAACGGTGTAAACCTAGCTCGTGTTTTTTTTCCGGCTATCAAAAAACATAAAACTTGAAATGAATAAATGCACAAGCGATTACGATTGATATAAACAACCTGAAATAGAATGAAATTGAATAATATGAAAGGAGTCGACATGATTTCAAACCCAATTTTCCATCTGTAACTATCGGAATACATAACGGATTCTCATATCGACATACCCGCTGCTATCTGCGGACACGTGCTTGTAAATGAGAACCGGGCTACAAAATTTTAAACACAAAGTGACAAAGCTGGATGTAAACTGTTTATTACAAATACGTGAATAATAGTAATTATTTTAAAGTATTTTTTAAACTTTTAATGTTTATTTATATTAATAAAAATAATGGAGAAACAAGAGTGATTGTAAAAATAAAACGTACATAATAGCACATTACGTATCACAAGACTTCCATCACTAATTATTAATTATTTGCCGAAGCCCCTTTTTAATTACAATTTAAATACATTAACACGGAATAGAGAAATAATTTTGCGTGAACAGGCCAAAGAAAGCGATCAATGTTTAATGCATCAGTGTTTCCAGTTACGATTAAATGAGACATCGGTAAAGTATTATTATTGATTCGATAAATTAAAAACATGATTTCTATAAATTGATAGGTCTTTATACACAATGAATTTTAAACACGATCATTGACACTTGCATTGTTTACGACAGGTGACTGGTACAGTAGTGACCTAGATAGACAGTGTGGGATTTGCGCGTTGGATTACATAACATCTAGGCGATCTTGGAGATCGCCAAATGTATACAACTAATGATCGTGAATTATTCGATGCACAAAGTTAAAATAACTTATAATTGTTATAATAATCAATTTAGAAAGATGGATTTAATATATTCCGTTTATGAAGACGTGTTCACTGTAAAACTAATTAATAATAAATAAAAAAGAAAGACTAATCGTTATAAATAATTTAATAATGAACCGTAAAGCATGTATAAAGCCCCATTTAGAAGAAAATTAACATTACATACCATAGGATTTATTACTGATAAGAAGTTTGTGTAAATTATACACATGAAGAGGTCTGATTTCCTTTCCGAATGAAAAACACTACCTTTTACCTGGCCTGCTTTCAATTACATATTATGCAATACCCCTAGTATAATCGAACACAAAACATTTTCATCAGATTAAAAAGGTGTCAAAAAACAATTTTAATCGTATAATCCAGATCAAAATAATTACCGTTTTGAGTTCTAAAGCAAAAATTTTCAAGGTCCCTAAATCCCTATTCATAGGGGCCAGTCCCTTTTGAATAGAATTATATGAAAGCTCTTGCAATTATGCACAACTTTTGTTCAATATGTCTTAACAAAATATTTTTAGTTTTCAAGATAAAAAGGAAAACATGTGTAAATTTTCGCTCTTTTAGGCGTTCTATTTTTTGACCCCTGTATAGCGCAATTTTGAATAGAGAAATCTAAAAACAAAAACCACTATGCACAACTTCAATCTCTCTATTATCTAAAATTAGTAGAATTTTTGCTCCAGCTTTAGCCGTCTCTGAGCCTTTGTCTGGAAACGAAAGCCTATAAATTTTCGTTTAAAGGGAAATAACTCAAAACCGGAAGTGACTTTTTGAAATTTTAGATAGCATTCTGAAAGAGTTTAGTAACGTCTATCATCTCTGAAAATTTGAGCAAAATCTATCGAGAAATAAGTGAAGTATGAGGCCTCAAAGTTGGCGTCTAGGAAAAGGAAAAAAAAAAGAATAATAAGAACTAGAAACGATCTCGTTGCGAGCAACGAGAGGTCTTCCGTCCGATTCTGGGAAAAAAAATCGTAAAGTCGAGCTGAGAAGTGATTAAAAATTTTGGTCACAAATTGAATCCAGGTCGCCAGCGTGAAAATCCAATCCGCTTTTCCCCCCTTTTATCCCCAACGCGCTTACCATTACGCTATTGGGAGTACTGCTCTAAATGTACTTGTGTATACTTTTGCTACAGTACACCTGTCTAAGAATTATAAAAGACGGGCCATTATTCATAATTTCGCGCCAAACGCCACGTTAAATTTTCGCGCCTTTTCTTTGGACTGATCTATTAAATAGGTGTGATAGCTTCAATAAAATTAAGAAAAAAGAACGTTCTCATAGCCTACATTTCGAGGTTTAGAAAATATATTTAACACATTGTACACATTCTATAGAAAAGTAACACAAAAGCAGTGAAATGACTATGATTTAATTTTTTTTAATTTCCCGTCTCAGACGTGAACTATGCCGATTAATTACATTTTCAAAAAAAGGTTGAAATGTTTCGCCGAAAAACATGCTTCGCTCTACGACAGTCAAGGAATCAGATACCATTTATGTTTAATAACTTGATTCAGATCTTTAAGAAAAGAATGTTAATATAAACTCCATTAGACGATCTTATTAGAATGGTTTCCTTATTTTTGTCTTTTCTTTTCGTTTAATATCACACAAGTGTGCATGGGAAAAACAGTGGTTTTACGTTTTATACTTACTATATACAGTACCGACCGGACACAACCTAACATAGAGCGAACCCGGAGCGGACTCCGGGTTCGCTCTCTGGGTCCGCTCCGGGTTCGCTCGGTGTCCGCTAGGGCTGACCCCGAGCGAACCCGGAGCGGACCCAAAGCGAACCCGTAGCGGACCCCGAGCGAACCCCAAATTCAGTAGCGGTCCCAGGGAGCGAACGCAGGTTCGGTATTTCTTTACAGAGCTGTCAATCAGGATTAGCGATTAACCAATCAGCGCATCAACCAATCAAAATAGCATATTGATCTGTCAATTGGGATATAAGATCGAATGTGTTGATTAAATTCGATATAAATCCAAACACTGTACATACAAGTAAAATGTGTGAATGTGCTGTGAAAATCTGTTATGATAATTAAAATATTATTTAATATTTATTTATTTTAGAGAGAGAGAGAGAGAGAGAGAGAGAGAGAGAGAGAGAGAGATCATAACTTTAAACTCAGGTGAAGTGCGAATTACATAATTGAACGAGAATTAATTACGCAAATTAATCACGACATTTATTAGTAAATCGTACATTGTTTCATTTTCTCAAAATGGCGTAACTATACTTGACGAAGAATAATCAGAGAAATATAATATAGAAGGGATATTTAAACATATGAATTATGATCTATTATAAATTTTGAAATGTTTTAGGACTAATTATTGGGAAAAAATAATTAATAAAGACGTAAGCAATACATAGTTATGTGGGTTGTTCGAGAGCTAGTAAGTAAACGCAAACTTACTGTAGAGTTATAATACTAAATTGAAAGGATAATCTTGCTAAGTTTCATCAGGAATCGGGTTTAATTCACGTTCATTCTGGTGAAGTCATTCAGTTTGTTAATTCCATTAGGGCGGAATGACTTCAATTTGTGCATCCAGAAGGAAGATTTTCATATACACGCATTTTTTCATGCCCAAGAAGATCAATTATTTGATGTAAATTTTGAATTATTTAATGTAACACGTAAATTGAAAAATCAAAAATAAAATAAATAAATAATTAGTATTTTTTTAAGACAAAGTGTACATGTGTGTGAAATAGGGGGCCTATATTAATATATAATTATCGGGTCGGGAGAACAATTATTATTTGCCTTTTTCTTTGTTCTGATAAAAATCATACTCGCTCCAAAATTCTGACCGTGAAAAAGATCTATTATACAGTGTATTTTTTTTTTTAGAAAATGTCCGGTATATATTTATAACGAACTTTCAATGTGTAAATACTATAAATGAAATCTAAATATATCAGATGTACAAAAGGTTACATGTAATTTATAGATGCGATATCATAATTCACGTGTTAAGCAAACATTTAAACTACGAATTAGCAAAATGTACGGAATAACAAATGTATTTTTAAACTATATAAAGCATGAATTTAAAAGGTATTTAGTTTAAATTTCTTTCGTCAGTTTCACTAGTACACCATTCGACACACTGAAAATCAATTCAACAATTTTTTCTTCCTCTTCTTTTTTATTTTCTCGTTATAACTTAAGAGAAATAAATGCCTTATAACCCACTGTTTAATTAGTTTGAATTTATCGGGATCGAGAAATCAAGTAAATTAATTATTCATGTACATATAAATCTACGTCGAATGTACAGTTGAATTTTAGAAAATTTATCAATGTTCTCCATTATATCGCTGTTCACATGTACAGTGTACATCTCCGCATCGTCGCATAAACAACAATGATCGATCCACAATACCATTACTGTATTGGAATATACAAGTGGCGGGGCTTACTGGCGGTGAGATTAAAGCGGGGTCCGCTTCACGCATCAGTGCGTAAAGCGGTCCCAGGAAGCGAACGCCGGGTTCGCTCTAGCGGACCCAGAGCTGACCCCGAGCGAACGCGGAGCGAACCCGGAGCGCACCCAAAGCGCACCCGGAGCGGTCCCAAAATTTCTGAAAGCGAACCCGAAGCGGACCCCGAGCGAACCCGGGAAGCGAACCCGGGGTCCGCTCCGGGTTCGCTCTGGTGTTAGGTTATGTTCGGTCGGTACTGTACATACATCGATATTGTTTCTTGAAAAACTATAACTTATAACTATGATTTAAGATATGTTTTTCCGTCTTGCAAAACAAATGATAATATAGGTATCTTATATTTGCACATTTAGTCTTTTCTTTTTCTACTTTGAGAACCAACCAAAACCAGTTACAGAAGACGTTTGAGAAGACCCTGGAATAAATCTTTAGTTTGACACAGAATTGCAACGTAATTACTACGTGATCTATTAACGCGCAAACCATTAAGCTTTGGGGAGCACTGCTCTAAATATACTTGTGTATACATTTGCAACAATACACCTGTCTAGGAATTATAAAAAGCGGGCCGCTATTGATAATTTCGCGCCAAATGCCAGGAGTAAATATTCTATTAAATAGGTCTGATAGCTTCAATGAAATAAAATAAATAAAACGTTCTTATCGCCTTTATTTTATTTCGACGTTAAGAAGGTATATTTAACACATTGTACACATTACATATCGTATCTAGCCCAATTAAACTAAAGCAGTGAAACGGAAATTAAGTTTTTAAGATTGACACGTAATAACAACGTACTACTACGTGAAAGTCCAAGTAGTTTTTTACATTTCATGTATCTTTATGTCAGAATGGTTTAATCAAACGCTCAGCTGCCTCCATGAACCCCTACTCGCGAAATGGCGGAGTTGACAGAGGCAGACGCCATCTAGGACCCACTTCAGATTTTCAAATATTAATATCTAGGATTCAGATTAACCAATATTCTAACAACTTATATAGTAAGCATCAATAGAAGGGTATCTGTTAATATTCCAAAAATAAATAAAAAATATTGAAAAACAAAAAAGTTACAAAATACAATTTTTTTAATTCGCTTGTCGTAACGACCGGAAGTATTGACGATGAACGAAAAGTCGCGTCCTGGAAAGAGAATATCATGATCTATAATCTCTGAAAGTTTCACATTGATATCCTTTACCGTTATTGAGATTAACCGTGGACAAAATGTCATTTTAAAATCAGGAAATGTCCCGTAACTTGGCACCAAAAAGGAATTTCCAAAAAATCGCTCAGATAGATCAAGTTCATGTTACGACACATCTTTTCTGAAAATTTCATGTAATTCTATCCAGCAGTCTTTGAGAAATCGCGTGCACAAAATTAGAAAGTCAAAATAATAATAATAATAATAATAATAATAAGAAACAATAGAATAACTATAAGGTCTTCCGTGAAGACGGAAGACCTTAATAGTCTTAATCATCAGATTCAGTAGAAGGTCTTCCGTGGGAAACGGAAGACCTTAATAAAAGGGCGCAATTGGTATCCATGGGAAATTGTCAATCAGAAACTGAAACTTCTTTTTGGTGTGAACTAAATACTTTTTATGTGTACAATCAGAATGTTCTTAACCAAATAAATTTGTAAATGACGAATGACAGGTAAGTAAATTTACAAGTTCCATTTTTTATTAAAAAAAAGAGGCGTCATTTTTTTTTTCAAAAAGTCTGGACTTATATTTATCATGGGGAATGCTTTTGAATTAAGTTGAAGAGTTGTATGTTTTTAAACATGCATATTCTTGAATATATTGACGCACAATACTCTTGAAGATTCTCCTTCACTACTGTTAATATTTTTATGAGGAGTAAAGAAAGAGGCTTGGTTGAACATTTACTGGAATCCGCAATGTACCTTTGTTACCTATTAAAACAATTACAGGGCAAAGGGAAACACTTTTATACAGGTATACGCATATGACACCGTCACATATTTAATATGACTGCAATGCCTAGGTTGAAGACACTGGGAATATTGTTTTTTAATTATGATATTCGATGCATTTGTACAAATTAATAGAAAGTTAAAGGAAAATAAATGCAAGCATGCTAGTTCAGCTATATATGCTATATCCCTTAGAAGAAAGAAGAGTCTAGAACGTTCAAAAAAAGCATGTTTTTTGTGTTTGTTTACTATTAAAACTTACAATCAGCAATGGCCTTTCTTCATTTATAGAAAAGTAAAATGCAAGGGCTTAAAGAAAAATGAATACATGTACTATTTCATATTATTTTCTGACCTTTTCCCTGAAAATAGTATGCATGTTGAATTCTTCTTAGTGCCATAAAATATCAGAATAGAAACTGTTTGAAAATCTACAATAAACCTCGTGGAAAAATATACCATGGGACAAAAGTTTTAAAAATGTTTGTTGAAAGCATGTTTGAATAAGTTCTTGTGAAATTTTATACCTTTAAATGCCCATTGAGCACTGTGCAGAGATAATTATAAAAATTAATTTAGCTTAACGCCATCTTTAGATATGAAAATTTGCAAAATGTTAAATTCCAATCGTAAGATAATATTTTACAGACTGAATTTTTTTATTGTTTTTTCTTTGGTTTGTTCTCTTATGGCCACATGCTGGGTGTGACTGGTTGACAGGTAATGCTAACTCTTATTCTGTACTTATGGACATACGCAAGGTACCTTACCTACTGATAATTTTTCAAGATATTCTTAATTCAAACTTATAATACCATTACATGTTTTTAGACAAAAAATCAGCATGTGTTTCCAGAGGTTTTGAAAAGATATCAAATTTTGAGAAAAATTTCATTTATCAAAGAAAAATGTACAAAAATTACAAAACATAAATTCCAGATTTTTTTCATCAAAAAGTGTTTTAGAAGAGGTGTACAAATCCATATATACATGTAGATATAAAAAATATTGCACACAGGTCCTTCATTTAGTGGAACTCTTCAACTCCAGGGAAGAACCCAATAAAGTTCAAACTACGTTGCGTATGACCTTAATCCCACCTCTGATATTTTAGAGGTGAGAGGTCAATGTTTACTCTGCTTTTGATTTATTTTTTTGTAGGACTTTGAGCTTGAATGGTCCTCGTTATCTCAATATATCACATAGAAACGATTGGCAGGCTTCAACTGTATTGGGTTCACAATCCTTTCCAATTTCAGTGTCAAATTATGATAAAATCATTATGTTTCAAATATCCATGAAATACAATTGGACGTGCATTTGGTAAAAAAATTAAGATTGGTGACGTGAAACCGATGATCGTTCAATACTTTTTTTAATGATAAATTCGTCTAGGAGAATAAAACCGCCATAATGTGACGTTACATGTATAATGTGCACTTGCTATCAACTCTCATCTTGCTACAATTGTCAAGAGTACCACGTAAGCATGTGTTAAAACTTTAACCGTTTCCAATAATATGTATAACAATTTTTTTTATTAGTTCATTTGCATAGATACACCCATTACAAGCCTTTATTCACATTTGGAGGGAAAAAATGGAAGACATAATTCTTAATGCAGGTGATAAACTGAATTACTATGTATACTCAACAAAAAAAAAATAGAAAAACATATTCAGATGAAGCATGATAATCTAATTTTACTAATTTTAAGTTTTCAGTTTAAACCTGAATTCTTAAAAGGTATTTTAGAGTGTGTTGTGATAAAAATCAAACATATTTTATGTTCCAAATTGACAAGTTTAGTTGATGTCATTTACGTTGCTTCCACATTCTAGAGGCACACATCTTAACCAATCCATATGACCTTTGCGACCTCTTAGCGCTAGTGGATTTCCAATGTACGGATGTCGTGCATGATTACCAGCTCCTCTCAGTCTTTTGCTACAATTTGTTTACTTTATGCTGATTTCAGCAATTTGTATAGCAATTCTGAGTCGAATGCACAGGTGCTAAATGAGGATCTGACGGTCCTGTCTGGGTGTGATCACCTTTGGAGGCAAGTTCTTGGTCTGTCATCTGAGTTCCTAGCTGGTCGAAACGTGCGATCAACTGCGGCAGAGCCGATTGATGTACACCAAATGCAGTAGCAACTTCCAGATGCGTAATTGCGGTTAGTATCATTATTAAAGCCTTCTTGCGTTTATTTTATTTAGGCGTGGCATTGCAGCAGCAACATTGCAATCAAAGCAAAATATGGGTTTAACATTGTTTATTGTTTCTCTAAATTCAAAATTTCATCGAAAATGACCCCCATTTACAATAAATCATGCAAAACACTATTTTCATAAACATGATAAATCAAGGGAAACAATTCAACGATTGGGGTTTATAAGCCCATAATGTACGTTAAATAGGTCACAGGTATCCAATGATAAAAAAGATAGTTGTTCCGTATACTTTTTCAAAATTTCTTTGATGAGTTAAACAATATGCGTTTCTTTTTTGTCAAGTATATCTATAAAGCTTTGACATTGAAATCATCTCGTTTATGATTCTTCGAATTCGTTGATCTTTGGCGTCTGGAGTTATAAAACATCTACGAGGGCCGTTCAAAAATTACGCGGACTTGTTGCACAGAAAAAATAATTGACGACATAATCGGGCAAAATGTCAAACATAATATAAAAGAATCTTTACTTATATGGTCTTCAAAATTTCATATCAAAATGTTGCAATTTTATATTAATTTTGAGTGATTTTTCAGGACATATCATTAAGTCATGGAGCAGCAAAATCTTCGACGTCACAGGCATTATAAAAAAAAAAATAAATTATGTGATTGAGTTTTCATTTTCTCAACATTTTACCAAGAGTATCTGTACAGTTTGAGTTACCTTATCTACTCAACATCCAAACAACATTTCTTGTCAAAGCTTAAAATCTATTAAACAAGTAAGAATATTCATTTTTTGTTTTAAAACCAAAAGCTGCAGGTATATATATATATATATATATATATCTCAGATATAGTGTGATATTAGTGACTCTCAATCACGTTCTTTACAGTCCGGATAAAGTTTTCGTCGATAATCTTTTTCCCTTCCTCCCGTATAGCCTTTTTACAAAAGTCACGGTATAAAATTTCAATTTGCTATTTGTGAACGAATGTCACGAATACCCTAGTTTACTACATGTTTTATTATGCATATCTTTATCTATGTTGGCGATCTCTCGAGCAATACACATAATTATACAAAGTGTGGTGCGCCGTCAATTCAGGAGACGTCATTTTCACAGTCGTTTTCACGGTAAACGCATCAGAAAAAAATCATTATATTTCTGTTAGTACTTTAAATATCACGTCAGAAATCTAAATACATAATAATAGAACAGTTTTAAGATACATTTGAGAAAATTGTCGAAAATTATCGCGAATTATAGAAAATAGATGAGTTAAATTTTGGATTCCGCATGCTTTTGCTTCAATTTTTTTGTCGTGCTCCGTACCTCTCCATCAGCGATATCAACATACCGATAATTTTAGCAGATTTTTTTTAAAATACAGATATTTTGCCCAAAGTTTATTGGAATCTTCAAGATACATATTTCTGTTAAATTTCATAACTATATGACGTCTGTAAGAGTAAATAATAGCACAGTCCGCGTAATTTTTGAACGGCCCTCGTAAATAGGCAAACGATTTGAAAGAGTCTGTAGAGGCTTTTATGAAATAATTTACTTACTATCAAGAAATTTATCAATAACATATTGGTTATTAACACAAAACATTTAAAAATATATAGAAAATAGAGGTTTTAAGATCTCTCTTCTCGTTGTTTCCTATTGCCAACTTGGCGTTAAAACTTAAAATAAATCCAACTGTTTCCTTTACATAGTTAAATACTTACATGTACACATATCTTTCTGCCCAACTAGGCCAATTGTGCGGTTCAATACAAGACAGTTACTATTACAACGATGATATCTTTATAGATAAAAAAAAATGAAAACGTAAGAGATATAGTTTAGCTTTTATTAGACTTTTATAAGATAAAATACA
>NW_026939500.1:0-9190 GCF_032062105.1 Saccostrea cuccullata | reverse complement strand
TACAACTGACCTTCAGTGGGGGGGAAATCAATGGCGATGGCCAGCGGACACTCATGATCCTCCATGATTCTCTCCTCCCCAATGTTCCCTCCGTGGACTCCCTTCCCCTGGGGGAAACACCTGTAAAATTCAAACAGGTGTAAATAAAAGTCTGCTGGGGAAAAAAAGTAAAACTGTAGTGTGCTTAGATACAAAGCCTCCAATGTGTGCCATTACATGTAGAAACCAAGTTTTCAAATATAACTAGAAGGATTCAACCAAAAACTTTTTTTCACCATTAAAACAATGTTACCAATATTCAAAAATTAGTAAAAATATGGCGGACTATTTGAATAATTTGTTAATTGCTTTCTGAAGGAAGAATACAAAGGTTTTTTTTTCCCCTTTCAAAACCAAACCTATGTCCTATGGGTCTTATAAACCATATAGTTACAAATGCTTATGATTACAATATATATTGTCATGCTTATATTCTTAATTGTATTAATTGCCCATAAAGGAGAATTTCCAGAGGGGTTCAAAACCAATCAGCTCTAGGCCTGTAATGCTCACCTGAACCAAACAGAAATCGTCGGGGTCATTGACGCTGAAGTCCATCCCGTACTTGTCCATGGTCTCTTTGATGACGTAGTGGCATTGTCGCTGTAGACAGGAGGGGGGTCTTGTGGGGAATGTCCGGCTTACTCTCTCCATAGATTTTAGCGTCCCCCCTGGGGAAGTCACAAAATAAAAATCAATTTCTTAAAATTCAGTTTTAAAAATTTACACAGTCTGAATACCAACACTGAGCTGAAAACTTCACTTTTGATTATAGTTCGAGAAATTAAAATTCATTCCATAAATTGCATGTGTTGTAGTGTAAAACGTATTAAAATCATAGTACAGGTATCTGGGGTTGTTTAAAAATTTTTAATTACATTTTCTGAAAATACTGTGATTGATGTATTATGCTAAAAAATAAATTTAATTCAATGGTGTAAAATTTGTAACACCATTCATGATTACCGGTACAATTTACATTTACCTTATTTTAGAAATAACTCAAGGAAGGTGAATTTAAAAAAAATGCTCAATGTGCCCGGGCCTACATCACATGTACATATTTTAGTGAAAGATTATATCTAATTGTTTACAACCCTACAAAGTATATTGAAAAGCGACTACCCTGTTTGAAAAAAAAGTATTTCATATTCACTAACCATACTAGAAACTTTGAAAGTCAAACTCAATTATAAAAGTTAATCTAGACAATTCTATAAAAGGTTGATCATAAATTAAAAACTGCTATGGCACCCCGGGTAATTTAATGAAACATAAACTAAATTATATATATTATATACATGTATACATTTTTTGAGCGGCGTTGTTTTAAAAAACCCACGGCCGTAAAACTGAACCCCTCCCTCCTTTCCATTTTTTACTTCCTAACGCCAGGGATGAGTAAACCTTTTCCTTTTTTTTTAAAATTTTTAACCCCCCACCCTTATGTGCACGTCGATTTAATCGAAATATTTACTAATGGAGGCAAATAAAGAATTATATAAATGGAAATCTGAAAAGGAAAAAAAGTTTTTTTCAAATTTATCAATGTCTGCATATTCCATGATTCTCTACGCTTTAGATAGTGATTATGCAAGTGAAGATTGTGAGGCAGACGTCGAAAAAAAACAAATTGCAAGCCGTCTCTTTTTATGTATCAATCGAAGACGAAAAACATGGTATTTAAAAACAGCATAAAGAGATGAAATGGGTTACATTATTAATAACATGCAATAAGTTTTAAAACATGTTAAAATCCAAAATAGGGAAACCCCAGAAAAACAAAAAGGGGGGGGGGGGGGTAAACACTAAATTTGCCTGTGTAAGTAACGGCACGCGTTGTTGCTAGTTAATTAGATATTTTATTCGCTGCGTTGCTTTCCATGTTCATTCAGTAGAATTAATGTTAATGTTTTTGTATACAATGAGAGTTAAGAACAAAATAAAATCTGCCTGTTTATTGTGCTAAATAAAATTAATTTTTAAATTATCGTCCCATTTACCCCTTAAATTCCTTTTAAGTAAGCATTTTTTTATCCTTATACGTACATTAAGCATAAAATAAAATCAAATTAAGATTTTTTTGCTGGCCTATTTGCTGCCTCTTTGTAAACAAAAACATTTTCAATATGAACACTTGATTCAGAAGAAGTTATTGGTATTTGGCGGAAAATTTATTCAGAAGAAGTTATTGTTGATTTGAACCCTTGCTAATTTTTTTCGAAAAAGGATGTATACAAAGCGTACTTACAAATTTTTGGGGTTAGGGTTTGGGATGTTAGTAGTCCTTGACTTCTAAATTATCTTCATACCTACGACTTTTCAAACAAACTTAGATCACAGATCTGTGATTTCAACAGAGATGGAGAGTCTGCCTTTTCCAGGGGGGGGGGGGGTGTACAAGGTCACTTTTATTTTCCAAATTTCGGCGAGAATCCGCGCATGAATAAAAAGAAACGGTAAAATAAACATAAAGAAAATAAAAAAAAAAGAAATAAAGGACTGATTGTTGGTTTTCGCCGTTTACGTGAATTTTCACTAAAATTAGCCATGATAAGCTGATCGATTCAAGGGAAAAATGTCAAAATTATTTTATTGAACTATTAATATGAAACTGGTCATTTGAAAGCAGATATACATGAATTTCCTTTTTTTAAAAACCGTATATTTTTTTTTTGTGCTCTGTATACCAGGTCGATATTCACGACGTCAAGCGTGACTTTTTTAAAAATGCTACATTTGTCAATATAAAAGCAATTATCTACAATTTAATTACGAAAAAATGAACCCGAGGACATATTAATTTTTTGACATAGATTTATATCAAATCAATTCTACTTTTAAATACCAAAGGATAAACAAAATTGTCTGCACGATTTAAAAGTTATTGATACTTTTTTTTTTAATTAAAACCTTTCCCGAAAACAAGCCAAAAACGACGTTTTCCCTATACAATTCAATAGAATACCCTTGAAAATGTAACTACAACAATGACATCTTTGGAATTCAATTACACAAAAACGAAGCAGACGAATTTTATGAAATTTTCAGAGAATGGAAATCAAAGGTAGAGAAATCATTTAGGTAATTTTCATGGTATGCTTTCGAACACTTTTAAAAGCCCTGTAAACCCGCGACCTACGTTAAGGGTAGATATCATTTTTTTATGTTTTACTATTAAAAAAGTGATAGTAAAGGAATGTTTGCAACCTCGACCTTGTCAAAATGACCTTGGGTCCACCATAACACAAGATGGTGATGAGCATATCCCTTTTGTGTGCTACTGTTTGACAAATTCACACATGTTTTTTAAACAATGCATCCAGTCAAAATATTTTATCCTAAATGACCTTGATTCAAGGCCATAACACACTCTCCATTTTTATGCCATCCCTTTTTTTTTTAGATACTGGCCTTGTCACAGCTAATATACATGTGTAAAAAGTTATGGTCAATTTTAAACAGTGTTTAAATTTTGTAAAGACGAATAATGACCCCCCTCGAAAATGACCGGGGGGTCATTTTTCAACGACAAAAAATGACCCCCACCCGTAGAAAAAAATCATTTTTTTTAAAAAAGGGGCCTAGGGGGTCAAATATTTTATGTTAGTCCTATAAAATAATACCCCCATTGAAAAATGACCCCCTTTAAAGTGATACAAAATATACACTCTTTGATTTTTTTTTACACCGAAAATAATTTTTACTTTTTCTTAACCAGAAAAATACAAAAAGTCGTATGAAATAATTAAAAGATACACGTAATCTTTCAATGCTAAAATTGTGTTTGAAAAGAATTCTTTAATTGTCAAGTAAATAAAATTTCTTATTAATATTCCTCCTTATAGAGTTTGCTTAAAGAATGATATTCCACTTTTTTTTTTGAAATCAAACCATGAAAAATCAGGTTTAAATACTCTTCAATAGGAAAAATTAAATTTTCCGTCATTTCAACTTTTAGTTTGTTTAAGTTTGGCAAATCCTATTTGACAATGTGGAGGAGGGAAATTTTTTTCCCCCCCCCCCCCACAAAAAAAAATTACCTTAAATCAAAAAAAAAAATAATAATAATAATAAATGAAAAGCAAAAATATGAATAAAACTCTATACCTTTCAATAATACTGAATGAGGCTCTACATAAAATATTGAAATGAAGTTAAGCCTTCACACAAGTTCTATCATATCATAATTTACTTCGCCATGATTAAAGCATACTTTAAATGTTGGTGGAGGTATACTTGAAAGTATTTGGAAAAGTAACAGTTAAAAATTAGTAGAATGGTAGATTATTTTTAGCTTATTTTTAATTCCTTCTTATAGAAAAATAAAGGTAGGGTGGTGTTTTTTGCTTTTTTTGAATATAGAATTCCTCCTAAATAAGAAATGGGTGGGGTAAGTATAAGACCTAAAAATATGCTCTGTAAAGCTATGGGCTAGTGTATAATACACAGTCATTCTAATGCAAAAACTATACATGTAAACATAAACTTTTGATTTAACACAAGCGTAAAACTGATTTTGAAATTGGTGATATTGAAACAATTTGGCTAAATTAAATCAAAAATTTAAACCAATTTATTACTGTTCAGCATATGTCCACCTTTGCTCCCTCCTGCTGGGAGAACCTGGCAGAGAGATTAACTGTGCCTCCTGCTGTGACAAGCTGAAATCATCTTAACAGGTGATTTTAATGTAGACTTATTCAAAAAACCCCCCACAAAGTTGGACATATGCTTTAGAAAAATTTGTTTTTTCACAATTAATTACAGCAGCAACCAGAGTAACTAATACTTCAAGTACAATAATACTTTTACACCAATAAACCAGATAACATGTGTGAAGTAAATGTCCCTTTTATAGCCATCTCTCCCATTACCCAATGGCCACTAGAAAAACAAAATGAATGCAGCAAAAAGGACAACACGTAGAAATAGAAAAGAACTTAAAAAGTTCGATGAAAATAAATTCCTTCACGACTTAAAAGATGTAGACTTTAACAATCTCCTCCAGATGCATGACCCAAAAAATTAAAACTAATTCTATGATTTATTTAATAGTATACTTGACCACATGCAAAGGTTAAAACAAAACGCGTAAAGAGCAAAACCCGCCCTAAATGGATGACCAAGAAATAAACAATGCTAGACATTTACGGGACTTTACCATAAAGAAGGAGATATGGAGAACTATAGAATTTATCGAAACAAAGTTAGTCTTCTTATAGACAAATCAAAATCGTCTTACTATAAAACAGCTATTAAACAAAGTTCAAATCTCAAAGAAATGTGGAACACTTAATCAATTAACATGTAATTCAAAGAACATAACACCATCTCATGTGTTTTCTAATGGGGAAAATTGTTGAAATTTTACAGGATATTGCAAATACTTTTAATAACCACTTTACGGATATCTCTAATAAGCTTCTGATGAAATTGCCTAAACATGATTATGATCCTAATATATTATGTAATTTTGTAAGGCTAAGCTTGATGAAGAAACCATCTTTAGTATTCATAAAATTTAGGAAAGTGAAGTTTTTAACATGCTTAATTCTCTAAATATCAATAAATCAGCTGGCATTGACTTTATTGGGCCGCGTCTTCTAAAGTTGCATCCAAATATATATGTAAACCTATAACTCATCTTATTAATGCTAGCATAGAAGTGGTATTTTCCCACAAATTTAAAACAAGCCAAAGTAACACCTATATTTAAGAAAGGTGACAAAGCTGACCCAAATAATTATCGTCCCATTTCATTTTACCAACTATATCTAAACTGATAGAAAAAGGGGCAAGCTAATACAAAACTTCACTAATGAATTTGATCTATTAACAAATAGTGGGATTTAGGGAACTCCATTTTTGTCAAACTTCACTTACAAAAAACAGAAAGTTGGCTTAATGCAATGGATTGTGGTGAACTAATCGGCATTACATTTATAGATTTTAGTAAAGCTTTTATTTGGTGAATCACGATATTCTTCTAGAAAAATTAAATCATTACAAATTTGACCAAACAGCTATAAAATGGTTTAAGTCATATCTTTACACAGGACCCAGTGTGTTAAATTTGGAACATGTGTTTCCAATATTCAAGCCGTCACAGCAAGTGCCACAAGGGTCAATTTTGGGCCCCCTTTTTTTTTTATTGTACATAAATGACCTTCCATTACATGTAAATAATTAAATATTGATATGTTTGCTGATGATGTTACTCTGTATTCAAATAATCATAATGCACGATGTTTAGAAAAAACGCTAAATGCAGATCTTTGTGAGATTGAAAAATGGTGTGCTCAAAATCAAATGGTCTTAAATGTAGATAAAACAAAATGTATGTTAATGGGGAAAACAGCAAAGAAAATCAAAATTAGATAATCCAAATTTACAACTTTATGCCTCAGACAAAACAATTGAAATTGTTGAAACTGGAAAAATTCTTGGTGTACATATTGATGATAAGTTACAGTATGCAAATCATATTGACTCAGTTTGTAAAACGGTTAATTATAAGTTATTTACGCTTCGTAGGATTAAGAAATTTCTCCCTTATACCAGGAAACTTTATTACAACGCTTATATTTTCCCTTTTAACTATTGTTTGACTGTTTGGGGTAATCCCCCAAGCAGGACATGGACAGACTATTTAAATTACAGAAAAGGGGAGCAAGGATTATCCTTGATGCAAGTCCTGATTCTTCTTTAAACCACTGTTTGAGAGACTTGGGTGGTTAACAGTTTATGAACTAGTTGATCTATACAAATACATATTATTATACAAAATTTTTAGTGGAATGACTCCCAATATTTCGTAATTTATTTGAATTTCAGTCTTCAACTTTTATAACCTGCGATCCGAAACTAATTATGATTTAATTACCAAAATTTCGTACAAACTTATTCAAGACCTCTTTTCAGTATTTAGGTGTACATCTGTGGAATAAACTTCCCCAACACATTAGATTCTCTCATTCTCTACGAACATTCAAGCGTAATGTGGAAAATTACATTATCAGCTGTCGTACAATCATTTGAGCATAATAAGAGTTCAATATCGAATTGTACTTTTATTGTTAAGATATGTCTGTATTTGAACACTCTATTCATAATTCAGTGATTGTAATTTCAAACCTATATAACATGTACTTAATTGTATGTGATTATGAGATTTGTATCTTAATAAAGTGTCATATTTTGTATTTGATATATGTAAATATATATAGAGGGCCCTGGGGAAGAATAGTGCATGCACTAACCGGGTTACCTTCTTTAAATAAAGTTTTATTATTATTATTATTATTATTATTATTCATTACATTTTTTTAACGTAGAACCTACTTCGTATGAAATCATAACGGGAAAATGTTTTTAAACCGGGCTAACCCATTAAGACGTATAATTATTAATGCCCCCTTTTTCCCCGTACTTGAAGCTTCAATAAAAATGGAGAAAATACTGCATTTTGAAATTCACAGAATTCAATCATGCCAACATAATCTTAATTCAATTCATATATTTTTTGGTTTAAATGTTTAAATCAAAATTTTTCTGGAAAACAAAAATATGTAGGCACCTTTTATGTACTAGATCTAGACCTGAAGTTGACAAACCCAAGACTATCTAGTGTTATGAAATTACAATGAAACAACTTTGTATAATTTGAATGGTATATAACCATTTTGAAGGAATGCATAAATGAAAAAATCTTTAGTTGCCAGCTATATAGTGTAACATCTTGATGAAATGTGTCTAAGTCAAAGATGTACGTGTTGTAGATCATTTGATCGTGTATACATTTTTGTGATACCCATAATGAAATGATGTGCATTCCTATTAACAATTATTTGTTACCTATTCATATTCTTTTTTGATTACAATTTTTCTATTAAATATGATCTTTTTAAAGTAAAAGTACAATTTCTGATAAATATTTAATCTGAAAGTAACCCCAAATAGTCATTTAATAATTAAAACCCCGGGAAGTGCAAAAAGGTCAAAATATGAGTATCGGTTAATAGCCTTTTTCATTGTTAGAGGTGAAAGGTATATATTTTAATCATTTTTGTTCATTTGGCTATGTTCTTCATCATATTAAAGATTGAAAACATTGTGAAGAAGACGTCTAAAAAAAAATTTACAAATATAGGGTTATAATTGACTAGAAATAATATAGTTCATTTGACTATTTTTTTAATGGTGGACTTATCTTTTATGTTAATTGAATAAAAAAGAAATTATTCTTGATAAAATATTGTTTAATATTTTTCATTTAAAAAAGTTTATAAACGACGATGTTTAAAGAAGTATTTTTGTGATTTTTCATATTCCCTTTATGACAACCCCAAAAAAGAGGCCCATGGGCCACATGCTCACCTGAGAAGCTTTGACCATTCTGTTCTTTACTAGATTTCCCCCTTTAATACATATTGTGACCCCCCCCTACCCCACTGATCATAATTTAGACAATTTCAAATCTACACTACCACAGGATGCTTCCATAAAGTTTCAGTTTTCTGGCCCAGTGGTTCTTGAGAAGAAGATTTTCAAAGATTTTTCCTTTTTATTTCTATGTAAAACTTTGATTCCACTTGTGGCCCCACCCTACTCCCGGGGGGCTATTTAAATTAAAAAACTACACTACCCCAGGATGCTTTCAATACGTTTCAGCTTTTCTGGCCCAGTGGTTCTTGAGAAGAAGATTTTTAAAGATTTTTCCAATATTTCCATGTAAAATTTGAATCCCCATTGTGGCCCCGCCCAACCCCGGGGGTCATGATTTGAACAATTTAGAACTACACTACCCCAGGATGCTTCCACAAAGTTTCAGCTTTTTTGGCCTAGTGGTTCTTGAAAAGAAGATTTTTTAATGACCCCACCCTATTTTTTTCTTTTCTTTATTTTCCCCCTTTTGAAGGGATTTGGCTCTTCATTTTAACAATTTAAATTCCCCTTCACCCAAGAGCTTTGTATCAAGTTTGGTCAAAATTGGCCGAGCGGTTCTTGGGAAAAAATGAAAATGTGAAAAGTTTACGGGCGGGCAGCGGAAGGACGGACGACAGACACAATGTAATCAAAAAACTCACTTGAGCATTCGGCTCAGGTGAGCTAAAAATTTTAAAATGTGAAATCCATATTAAATACCATA
>NW_026939499.1:0-9112 GCF_032062105.1 Saccostrea cuccullata | reverse complement strand
CCTACTTTTCGAGGTCAAAGGTCATTAGATCTCATGCACTTGGTCCTATAACTTTACCACTTGTCATTGAAAAGTTTTTAATTTTTTGTAAACTTTAAAACTTTCAGGGGCAATAACTCATTGAAGTAGTCACCGAATACTTTTGCAATGAATAGATTCCAGACTCCTCTCAATTAGTGGAAGACATTGGTGAAAGTTTCATACCTCTACGGTTTACGGTTTCAAAGGAGTAGCGATAACAAGCATTTCTTGCGAAAGGGGCAATAACTTTGAAAGGGGTCAAAGATTAAACACGGGGGGTCGTTTTTCGGAATAACTTTAAATACTTAATATCATGAACTATAAGGTTTTTCGATAAGACTTGCGGTTTCAAAAGTCCGGGAAGAAAAATAATAATAATAATAATAAACATAATCAATTCAAGAGGTCTTTCCACAGAAAGGTGGAAAGCCCAAAAAAATTGACAAGGCAACTATGTTAGTAAAACGTAAGTGCTTTCTTCATTCTTCATATATATATATATATATATATATATATATATATATATATATATATATATATATATATATATATATATATATATATATATATATATATATATATATAGCCCTTCAATTTTGTTAGATGTCCAAATATAAAATCTGTCTCTTATAAAATAATAATTATATCTGAGTTGATACACATTTGTTCTGTAAAAGTGCATTCATGGATAGACACTTGGAACGTTTGTTATACAAAAAAGATATTGTTTTTAACAATACACGTATTCTTGATATTGTAATAAGCCTTGAATTTTTGAATACATTTATATCAGGTAAAAATACTTTGCTTGCAAAAAAAGGACTATATTCTAAATTCATTTTCTCTCTTTCCAGTTTGTGCAGATTTCATTAAGCATGGTGTACAAAGTTCTAAATATAAACACATTCCTAATGCAAGGGTATGTAAAGTAAAATGAAAGTTGCCTTGTTTTAATTTTTTCACGTTACATTTTACAAATGCCAAACATTTCATATATTTAACGAGACCGAGTCTAATTACTGTATTTCTGCCTTATGGACTTATGGACTTTGAATTTTTTTGACAGTTATAGTTATTGTTTTAAGACTAATAAAATCAAATGCTTACCGTCCCGATTTCTTTAAGGATCATCTCAAATGTTTATTTTTACTATTGAACCCTATAGGAAAATATCGCCAAATAATTCATTTTTGCATATTCTTTGTATTTCTGCCTTAGATATTTCTTTTTCATTCAAATAGATAGAAGGTGAAGTTAAAAGTCACCAAATTGTGAAATTTAGAAAAAAAAAAGACCATCTAGCTTGGTATAGGAATTAATTACAAATTTTATTTTTTCAATAGAGCCCTATTCCTCTAAAATTGCCACATTACGGCATAAATACATATCAATGCAGATGAATCATTGGCACAAAATTTTTACGGAAAAATAGCAACTTTTGGATCTGTGGTACGTTTCTTTGGATGGTCTGTCATTAGGTTTTAGTATAATAACCATGAACGTCTTGAATAAACAAACGCCATTCTTCTGCGTCATGCTTACCCTAAAAAATCAAAAAAATGTTGACGTCGTTAAAGCCATTTCAGCATATTTTTTTCTAATTGATATCGTGAAATTCACCCTTTTAGACCAGTAAGGGTTTTTAAATAATGTTCATTTTGTAATAAAATAAAAAAAATGGCTAAGGTGTGCTGTTGCACTTATGTGGCAGAGTGAAATTTGTAGTTATTTTTATCAATTTATTATGATTATTCAATTTATTATTTTCATTATTTAGAAAAATTATTTGAATCATGAATTTGTTGAATATTAATATATTTCAGCTACTGTAAGTTATTTTCTAAGATAAGTGTATCACTCATGTGAATATTTTTAACTTTTGCACACTGTATCTATATTTAGAGGGAATACCCTTTTCCTTGTTTTTTATTGGTCAGTGTGGTCAATTGTAAAGAATTTGGTCATGTGATACATTTGGAGGGAAGTTTTCTATTGTGTGTTAAATGTATAGTTCCTGTGCTGTAGTCTTTGTTGTGTCATCCATTTTTTTGTCCAGAATTTTATACCTGTTACAGTAATTGGAATCTTTTCTCATTATCAGGTCAGTTAATTTGTATTTACCTATATAGTCTTTATATTAGATGCATGAAATATTTGTTTTGTGATATTAGAAATATTTAGATACCTATGCTCCTAAAATGGCTGAATGCATTGAAAACATGAGGATAAGTGTAACATTTATTTTGTAAAGAAATACAGGATTTAAATATAACTATAGATATAGCACAGTGAACTGAATAGATGAAGTTAGTGTATTTATTTCTACCTTTAGAATTCTCATGATCAAAGGATGTAGACAGTAGATTACTTATTGTAAGACGACCTTTACACCTCATGTGAGGTAAGCATTATTTCTAGAGTATTATGTTTGAAATATATATGTCATGATACATCTAGGCTCACAATTCTGGTGAAATATACATGTAAATATTTTCTTTATGAATTCATGTGAAATAAGGTTTTACATGATGGTATACAGTGAAACTTGATTGAATGTATTATCAGTATATTTGTAGTCCTTTGTTTATTATAATAATGAGCAATGATAGATATTTTGATAGACACATATATTTTTGAGTCTTGTGTATAAAGGGAAATAACTAGCATTTTCAGTTTATTCTAAAACATGAGCGTAAGAGTTATCTTTCTTACAATGTTGTTTATTAAGCTTTTATTATGTTACAGGGTCAATCTGAATCATTCTATCATCTGTCATTTCATCAATGTATCCAAATAAATGATGTAAACGTTACTGGAGTTAGTCATCCATCCATACTGAATACGAATCGCCCTAAGACTCCGGGTTACAATGGCGCCCAACGGAATTACGGGATAACGTTTCCGGAACCGGAAAGTGCTGCTCCACGGTTTAGACTTTGAATTTAGTGACACTTTGTTTACTTCCGGTAGTGAAAATTTCCAACAAACTTTCGATTGAACATTTATCTTGGATCTGTGATTCATATAAGTGAATGTGATTATATCTTGTGATTCATTGTGAAATTTTGTGAAAAAAAAAAAATCAGTGAAATTAGTGAAATCTGTATGTGAAAATTCTCATCATGGCAACTGGCATTGATGGTGAAAAAGCAATCACTACCCAACCTACAAGTCCAATCACAACAACCGCACCAAATACAGTTACTGCACCAATCACAACAACCGTGCCTCAGAAAAGTGAATTTGAAAAAATGTTTCTAACATTCCAAGCCATGGGATTAAATCCAAAAGGCGACACACCAGAGGAACTGGACAAGTGGATACAGAGTTACATCAACTCAAAAGATACGAAGCCCATTCAACCAATTCATTCGCTAACCTTACCAAACACAACACCAGCTGCTATACCAAAGAAAACAGTTACTTCCACGTTATTACCATATCCGCCGAAAATACGATCTTTCTCGGGAGGAGACAACAAAGCTGAAGTTTCATATGATGTTTGGAGATATGAAGTAAACATAACACTAAAGGATCCAACTTACACAAGAGAACAAAAGGACTTCGCAATCAGACGATCCCTGACTGGATCTGCAGCACGGATGATCATATATCAAGGCCTGGAAAAGCCGATAGAAAATCTTCTAGAGACCCTGGATAGTGTGTATGGTGTTGTACAAAGTAAAGAACAATTGTTAGCCGAATTTTATGGTGCCAGACAGAAGGAAGAAGAAGATATTACAGCATGGAGTGCTCGACTCGAGGACATATTGGGAAAAGGTCTGGAAAAAGGAATCATCAAGCACACAGAAATGAACACCATGTTACATTCCATGTTATGGACAGGACTCCGACAAGAATTAAAAGACATTACTGGTTACAAATATGACACTATCAAGGATTACAACAAACTTAGAATCGCTTTACGACAAATTGAAAAAGACCACATTCCAAACAGATCATCTAAACCAAACATTGTGAAGTCAGCTACTGCAGCTAATATGTCATCAGAGTTAGAAGAACTAAAAGGAATGGTACAACAGCTGTCGCACAAAATATCGTCAAGTCAGCAACCTCAATTTAGTCAAACGTACAGAGGAGGATATAAGAACAACAGAGGAAAATCTAAAGACTGGTACACTGGACCACGCCAACAGAGAAATTTTTACTCAACACCAGAAGATAACAACCAAATACAACAACAAGCAACATCCAGTGAGAACAAAGGAGAAATAATCTGTCATAGATGTAGACAACCGGGACACATAGCAATAGGATGCCGTGTAAAATTAGACCATTCACGGGTGAATTAAACTCCAAGAAGCCTATACAGAGGGGCCGGTATTAGGCTGTAGCAATAGAATATCTAGTGATACCATCATAACCAACAACCGTGTAAAAACTATACCACCAGGAATATTTGGAAATCCCACAGAAACAGAAATTATTTTGAATGGAAAAACTTTACCAGCTCTACTAGATACAGGATCCACTGTTTCGACATTAAGTGAATCATTTTATAATAAAGAACTTTCACAGAGTATTGAAATGAAAACTTTAGATGATATCCTTCAGATCGAATGTGCAGGAGGTACTCAATTACCGTATAAAGGCTATGTTGAAGTGAACATTAATATGCCGAAAATCAGCTGTGAGACAACACAACATGTAATGCTTGTGGTACCTGACAGCAATTACAGTCAACATATACCTGTTTTGATTGGAACCAACATATTAGAATCCATGATGCACCAATTAAAACAAGAACATGGAGTGAGATATTTACAGACTGGCAAATTTTTTTTTGTTATTCTTGGAATTCCAGCTTTCTCCTAAAATATCTCTAGCATGTTCTTTCTTAAAATCAACACATAATCTGATCCACAGATGCACAGCCTTCCAATTAAATTTTCCAGAAAATTCTAAACAGAGAACACGGAAGAGTTGTAGAGTAGTTTATGCTGTTAAAAAATCCGCCCTCAGAAGTAGATATAAGAAAATAATTGCAATTAATTACACAATGAATAATAGAATAGAAATGCTAGGATAAGGTAGGCCGGATAATACGTCATTGAATTCCTTATTACCAGTAAATTTCAAATAAAAGAAAACAACAGTGTCTCTGTTTAAGCAAAGTGAATTGTCTTTTCTGAAGAATAAAGGCATTTTACCTATGTTAGAAAGGAATGAAATTGCCTAAATATTCGCAAAATTATATGGTGAAATAGAGCTTCCTTGCGTTATTGTTGTAAACTCATTATGGCTCCTCAATTAGATAATAAAATCAATAAACTATAGCTGCCTCTGTAATATTTCGACTTAATATATCCCAGTGAATTCAAAATATAAAATACCTTTGAGTCTGACATATCTGGTTCTTAGTTGATCAGTTCTTCATGCACGAAATAAATTCTTCATGAACCAATATATTTTTCTCGAACAACAAAAATTTGACCCCTAGGAAATATGTGATTTGACGGTAATCGTTCGACCATTATTTTCATGTTGAATTGCTTATAGGTCAGCTCCGATATGTGTTATTTAAATGACTTTCAGCTTGAACAAGAGTTAATTATCTCAATATTTCATTAGTACAATTACAAGGAATTGACCAGTTGATGCTCATTTTGTAAGCATTTAATTGGACTTTAATTTCAAATGAACTTGATCCCTTCAGTGAATATATACAAACATTCATCAGTATTTGTGGTTAGTTTTTATTTGGAGATAAAATCTTGAAACATGTGCTTCTTATATACTCCGAAATTTCTATGAAAAAATGTTTTAGAAAAAGATAATTCCCCAAATTGTAAGAAAACAAGATATAAATCATTACTTGACATTACAACATACCTTTGATTTATTCAACATCCAATATATGGTTCATTCTCAGCCATATGCATACAAAACACTTCAATACTGATGGTTTAGGATTTTAGTAAATGTCAGCAAATGAACAATTGTACTGCTATAAATAATTTATCTATTTCATTGAAACATATAATTTGATATTAAATTTAAAACCATTCATGTATTTCAGCGAAACACCTCAATTTTGTAAAGGAAATAATAAGAATCAAATTAGATTTTTTAAACATTAACAGAAAACATACAAAATGTAACCTTCGGTATGTGTTGCAATAGAATTTAATACTGTCTTAATTAATTAACAGAAATTTATGTTTGTATTCAGGCAGAGTTTATAAATCCCAATAGTTAGATCAACACCTTTGTGTCTGATTCGCAAATTGTACGGATATCTAGAGTAAGTTCATGCAATGTAGGTCAGAATTAAAATTTATTCAACTTCAGTGTTAATTTCAGCACAGTATAAAGGGGTATAATTCATACAATATCTACTGTCATAGTCAATATAACTTTATTTTCTCAATGGTTCATATAACTAAATAGTTGGGAAGATAATCAATAGCACCGTTCTGAATACTAGATAACTTTAAATTAATGTCAGTCCCTGTGTTTCATTGAAAACATAAATCATTCTCAAACAGATTTAAAATGTTTCAATGTTTGCATTTTTTTTTACGTCAATAATTTTGTTTAAGTTCTGTTTATGTCTGTTTTCCGTAATTCATCAAACAAATCTGCACGTGTAATTAACACAATATTCATAGAAATCGGTAAATATTGTCGCTGTAAGCATTTACGAGTGCAGTTTAATAAATAATGTCCTGAGCTGTATGACATACAATACAGATAGTATATGACATTAAACTGGAATTTGCCATATTTAATAAGATATATTAATGCATTATCTAGCTTTTAATTAGCATCATCTTTTTTATTTACGTAATAAAGTATGCATCATTAATTATACTTTTCAAATACATTGTTAATGTTTTTATAGCAATGGTATATTCAGGCCGGGCAACTCGAAGATTACGTATTTTTCTTACCTAAATGTAACGCAGAAAAAAAAATTATATAAGAACCTGTCATTTAAAAGTGCCGATAGTTAACTTATGTGTAAATACAATAATAGCCTTAAAAATTGCAATTTCAGCACCATTTTGTAAGTCTATGAAGTTTCATGGTAAATTTTATATGAAATCTCCAAACAATTTATGAAATGTAATATCATTAGAAAAGGGTCGGGGTGGTGGTTTCTTTTTCTAACGTGCTATAAAGTTTTACCCCCTGGAAAAAAAAAATTGCATATACCTAAAAAATATTTAAATAAGCCTTTTAAAAAATAGATTGTATTCAAAGTACGTTTTTTTTTTTTTTTTAAAATACCGATAAAAAGATTAGAAAGATGAAAATGTAAACTTTAATGTTGATTTGTAGTAAAGGTGTTCAAAGTATGTCACGTAGAAAAGTGACGTTGATCATATGTGATTGATGTGGAATGCCGTCAACCAAGATTTTTTCACTTATTTCCAAAATCATATCATATAAGTGTTCATAGAAATAATAACGTTCTTTCCATTCAATTTCTAACATTTTTTCTCGTTCTGATTTTTGTTGTATTTTAATCACACAAGCAGTCAATATTGTGCTAAATGTAATTGACTAGGGTAACTCGGCTTTCAAAGAATACAAAATGTATTTTGATAGAACCAGGAAATTGAATAAACTTGCAATGCAGTGACGACTTTTACTATTCAGCCAGTGCAAGAATTACATGACAATTCCTTAAGACACTGTGTAGGATGTTGGCCGATGCACGACTGTCAAAGGACCAATGCAGGTATTGGAACACATATTTCTCTCCCTATAAGCAAAGCAGGCATTGCCAGACACAGAGACCAAAAGAGGGCTAGGAAGTTTTTTTTTTCCATTCTGTTGGAATTTCGTAAATATTTTCTGAGATTTTTATTTGTAAGATGCATAATGCTCTATGGTTCATTAAACAAAATGCTTGTATCTATGACAATGTGTTGTCTAAAGATTTTACATATCCATGTTATCATTCAATATCATATTTTGATATGAGTTTAGAATACTAGTGGGGTATTTAAATTTATCTAAATTATTTAAATTTTCGATTGTACTTCAATGTTTTGGCAACAACAACAACAACAAAAAAATAAAGAGTTCCTCAACCATAATGACGTTTTTTTTTACTACAAAAGTAGTCCAAAATAAAGGTTATGATTGTATTCGCTAATTTCCAAAATTATATTATACGAGGGTCGTTCAATAAATAATGCAACATGTCATCTAAAAGTAGGAAAAGTACGTAATACACATTCTTTAATAGTTTAAATCCCTAAAGGCATTCCCTGTTACCAGTTACATGTATCTTAAGTCTTTGAATCCATGCACAGAAATTCTCAGCATACTTATCTTTAGGGATACCCCAAAGCCACAAAGAAATATCATTTCCCATGGCATATCTAAAATTGTAAAATCTTCCTTTGATTGTTTTCATGTGTTTTGGGGACGAAAAGATCTCACAGTGGCTGCGATTAAACTAATATGGGTCATTGAAAAGTCCTGCATACTTTCTTTTCTTCAAAATTTTATTTTTTCTCTAAGAGTATATCCAGCTGCGTTGTTAAGCATAGAAAAAATACCATGGTCACCGAATTTTGGACTTCCTTTGCAAAAAATCTGTTCAACTTTCCTTTATGCGATTTGAAGATAAAACTTACTATTGCTAGTCCTTCATTTGGATGTATGTTCATGTTTTAATGGACTTCTTTAGATACGTGAAAACTAATATATTATATTTGCAGCCATTACTTCTCTTTATCCTAAGTAAATGACACCATTTTCTTTGATTCCTCATTTTTATCATTAATCATATTTTACGACTATAATAAATGCACTAATGTTTCGTCATACATTAAGCAAGTTTATCAATTCTTCAATTTTGATTTAAAATGTGTTTTTAAGTACACCGTATGCACATTTAACGAATGTACTCTCTTGGACTTTTGTGAGAAAATAGGGCACCTATCTGATTGAAATATTGTTATATGTTGTTCCTTTGTCTGAATTCAACAAAATGCTGTGACGATTTAATGTTAAGTATTCTGACAATGTCTTTCCATGTAAATATAGCATTTTCAAATTACATGTGGCACATAAAGTCGATATTTTTGTGATGTTCCCACAAATTTCAATT
>NW_026939498.1:0-9195 GCF_032062105.1 Saccostrea cuccullata | reverse complement strand
AAATACCCAGCACATTTTCTAGTACCTTTAAGAATAAAAAAAATATTTATATTTGATGTTAACAGGTCCAATGTAACCTTTTGTTTAGCCTAAGTTTTGCATTATTCATATGTATTTTTTTTTCATTATTTTAGTTTGATAACTTTCATAATTGACCTAGCTAGCTGAATTTAAACTTAATATAATTTTTTTTTTACAAATACGAGGGTTGTCCCAAAAAGTCGTAGACAATGTTAATAACTTTTTAAACACGCAACCAATACTAACCAAATTTTGCATAGGCATAACACATTGAATGTTCTTTAAAATTGTGAATTCTTAAATATATATCTTTCATACTAATTATATTTGGACGATTTATATGAAGGCCGATATGGTCTGTCGGCGCACGACCAAAATGCGGAATAATTTACGCATATGGTACCATGTAAAGGATTAAACTTAAATTTAAATCACTGAAACTAGAATAAAAATCTTTATAATATGACAAATTTTTGTATAAATAACATTAGAAACAGACGACTTGTGGCATGATTTTCAAAGTGTTGTTCGAATTGAGAGTGATGAAAATAACGTCGTCGAACGCGTACCCGGCGCACGTAAATGTAATAAATTGTTTTTGGTATGTTTCATATTCATCAGAGACGGGTAAAAAGAGTACAGAGAGGATATTACACACTAAATTTTGATAGAGAAGTTTTTTTTTTTTAAAGTATGACATTCAAAGATAGTTTTCCTCTATATCGAAAAAAAAAATATTGCATGTAAAGTACAGTATTGATTGTTTAACGCAGACATTTGGGAACGTTCTGGGCCATGTACTTCGTGTATTCTCTGCTGCCTAAAATGTAAGGTGATCTTTTAACTAATTTAATTTTGACTAAAATTTAAATCTGCTTAAGAAAACGGACAGTAATGAATTTAAATTATTCCCTTAGTCAAGAGTGGTTTTTCACTATAAAAATATTCATTTGGATGTTTAAAAGCCTCGTGTAGCAGAAAAAGGGACCATGACGTTATGAGAGACGCTTGCTTTCGTGCGCCGATGTACACTCACATTGTTTCTTTATTTTATCATAGTTTTCTTATTAAATGTGATATTGTCATGAAAATTGTAATAAATGATCATAAAATGTTACTCTTTGCTATGACAAGAAAAGAAATTTGATTTAACAAAGAAAAAATAAACTATGTCCCCTGTCTACGACTTTTTGGGACAACCCTCGTATATGCAAATATTTATTATACCCCCCGCTTGAAAAGTGAGAGGGTATATAATGATCAGGATTTCCGTCTGTGCGTCCGTCCGTCTGTTACGCTTTATCTCTTATTCGCAACTCCTCTTAAAATACTTAGTGAAATTTAAAGAAACTTTCACAGAATCTTTATTACATATTGCCATTGTGAACCTCCTATTTTAGGTTTTAGGTTTTCCATAGCAAAACATGGACGTTGCCATTATATGTTTACCTATGACGTCACATATAGAAGCTTCTGGATAACATTTGATAGGACGAGTTATTCCTCTTTACACATTATCGTAAAACAATATATAACAACACATGGACATTATGGGAGGCGGGGGTATCATTTAGTGAGCTCATTGCTCACAGTACCTCTAGTTGAAAAAATAAGATCAATTTTTGTTGTAATTTTGTGAACCTCTAACCTATAAATGAATGAACCTATAAACTTCTGATCATCATAAGAGTCTCCATAACAAAGTCCCCAGATTTAACCGTGGGATACCAAGGAGATCCCCAGCTATCCGGGGTCCAGGCACCATTAAGGAAGGCGCGGTAACAGCTGTTGAACCACTAGCCACCCTTAGAGGCAATAGCACAGCTTCCTCTTGAATGATCGTTATCTTTGTCAGACGTCGAGAATTTCATTCCAGACAGATCAGCGGCAGAATTGCCCGTGTGCATCATACTGTCACCTAGATAATGATATTACAAAGCTACCTAAATAACGAAATTAGGCCAACTTTTGAATAATATTTGTTTGTTCTCCATCGACTTGGTAAAAAAAAATATTGGGTCGGTAGATTAGTGCGATTTTTTTTCATCGGATTTAATTTTTATTGCCATTTACAAAAAATAAAAAAATATATTCTGGAGGTTAAAAAAGATATTGAAAATGGGGCAATTTTAAGGCAAATGGTCGGGAGAGGGCATATAAACAATTTTTATAGATGACCTTAAAAACTACTCTATTAGCATACTCAGGTTTTTTTCTTAAAATTTCAGCATATTCTAATTCTTCAATTACCCCTCCCCTTTCTATTTCGTAATAATGTGATAATTTCTACTAAACAGTTTAGATACCTAAGGTTCCGGAGGCCTTCCCCGCCAGTAAGATTTGATATTTTTCTGCTTCATTTGAACCTGAGAACTGATCGTACAACTCGTATAGTTTGCTACCATTAACCAGAGTGATGGAAATGTAGAGACTACAGATCTTTCCCCTTGTTAACTGGTGGATCACGTCATTTCCTGTGAAATGTATTATAGAAATTAATCAATAAGTTTTAAAAAATATCAAATCTACGTTAATTGATTTCATAATGGGAGTCGGTGCCGTCAATCTCTTTCGAAAGTCATCTTATTTTCTCCTCTCTCCTTCAGAAACTCATTTACACATTTGAATTTAAAACTGTTTACCATATACAATTTTAAAATAGCCTATGTTTGAGCCTTCGTTTTTTAAATGGGTAAAAATTGGAGAACTTTTTTAATGAAATATCTTTGTATAATTACCGATCCAGAAATCCTGTCCCGCGTCACCAAATCCATTTTTATATTCGTCCCATGTTCGATCAAAGCTCACACTTCCATTTACACGTTTTTGGATTGCCTTCCAATAAAATAAATTAAATCAGTACTTTTGTAATCAAGATTTGAAATTTGTATATATTTTTACGAATCTCTTGAAGGAAAAATAATCAGAATGCATGTCATCAATGAAATAAATACCGTCCAACCCCCTCCAATTGTAATCATATCACAGTAAACGCTGACAGGTCGGGCTCGGGATCCATAGGGGTAAATTTCGTACACTCCGGAATTCGTCTCACCATGTTCATGGAGGTTTTCTCAATCTCTAGGTAGATCTTAAACATAACAAAGTCATTTGGATATGTAATTGACTCTAAATGCTTAAAATGTTTCAATGCTGAGCCTCTACATGCATCCTGAACACCATTTAAATCGGTAATGATTATTTTCATATCGTTAAATTTCCGGATAGGAAAGTGAAATGTTGTGTTGGTTATCTGCAAACATTTTCACCTATGGGTTATTAAATAAAACTTTATATACTTGGAGCCCAAATGATACACACATTTAAAATTACATTAAAAATTTTAATTTTTCGGATGTTATTTTAATTTTACGTCTTTCATAAATTAAAGTAAATGACTGGCGAATTTAAGTTTAAAATGAAGCTCAATGGACATTCTCTTCCACTTTGAGTCATTATTTAAAATCCACAATCTAGGTGAATATATAATTTATATATTTTACATTTTTTAGCATGACAACCTCGTTTGGAAAAAATTTAGTGAATGACGAACCTGATGGTGAATTAACCCAATTATGAATATTAATTATTTTTATAAAGTATATACTTAAAACCCATTCTCTTCCCATACTTCTCGTTCGCTTCGCTACAACACCTCTGTCGTCTAAATGCCAAGATCCTTAAGAAAACTTACTTTTACCTATTGTGTCATAAATTAAGAATGTAAAAGTTCTATATTCATGAAAGTTTTCATGAGAATGAGAATCGGATATCGATTTCTCAGCATATCTTATAAGGGATTATTTCTCGCCAGGATATTACGAACGTGGAAAATTTTAAATGCATTGCCGATAAATATCAAATTGAACATGGTTTAGTTTTTATAGACAAACAACTTGCAGCATTCCGTATTACTTTTTAGACAAAGACAGAGGTATACGTGGCACGATAACTCTGAGTAGAGATTGCTTTAAACCTAGACAAATTAGGTCCGATTTCCACGTCCCATTCCCAAGAAACAAAAACCTTCCGGATCCACGTTGAAGATAAGAGTCAAAGCAATTGATGTGAAAATGTTGATAGATTCCTATTCCGTCCCAATCTTGTACATTCCACGTAGTATTCTGCACGGTCAGAATCCCACAGTCTGAAAAGACATTAAAATGGAAATCTATCACTTAGATGTGTTACATATATGTAATAAAAAAATCATATATTCTTTTGAACATTAATTTTGAATGTGATAGAGTATAGCTTCCAAATATTCAAATTTTGACCCTCAGGGTAAGGCCACCATACGTATTACAATGAGGAAATCTGGTAAAGAACAGGAAGGTCAACGTTACTCAGGTTAGCGTCATTGGCCACGTTCCACTTGTTCAAGGTATTTTCTTCCATGACCTCAATAATTAAAATCAAATTACGATTTTCCAGCGAGAGCGTGCTGTCGGCTTAATTATACTCTTTTATGTTGATTATTTCCAAATGTTCATCAGTATTCATCAAGTCGACGATGAAACGAATTTCAGCACTTTGAAAAGAATACTTCAAACTGATAAAACTGAAGTTTTTTTTTATTAAAGATTTATGCTCAATTAAAAGCATGGTTAGTTCGATTTGTTTCACTGTGAAGAATTTGACAATAAATTATTTATCACGATAGCTCGGCAGTATTACATACCCATGATAACCCCCTTATAAGACAAATTTGAACACAACCCCCCTTTCAGATCGTGTATATGTTTTTCTAATGTATAGTTTCACTTTTTAAATTTGTCTGAGCATACCAAAATACATGGGGGGAGGGGGTTGTTGCTGTGCCTAAAGTAATAAAAAATTTACTCAAACATTGCTTTGTATAGCTGTGGACCCCTAACCCGACCTCGGTATGCCTTTTTTCAATATCTGTGAATCCGCTACTATGTTATAGCTTTGAACTTGAAAATGCAGATGGGTTAGCGTATTTAGTCCCTAAATCAAATACAATGTAATATACGATCTGCGAATGCTTAGGGCATTGGTTAAATTCTGTACTTTCAGTGAAAACCATAATTGCAGATATGATATATCTGTATTAATGAAGAGCATGCAGCTTGGACGTGAATGGTCTCTGAAAGGCTATTTTTGAAAGCATGATATGTATATAGACAAGACCCCTTTAAAAACCGCTATTTGCAAGGTACTTTCGATATCAAATCTTTTTTGGACCAAAAAAAAGGGAAAACAACTTTCCAGAGGTAATCGAAGTCTAACTTGTCCTTCATTGGTAAACATAATTTGTTTCTTGAATTATGGCTTTCACCAAAATAATAGACTTACTTAGGTGTATTTAAAAATATGTATTTAATTTTTTTTTTCAGGATTAATATCCGGTATCTGATATCAAGTGGTACTTTTTATCTAGCTATCAATCATGCAAGTGATATATTTATAAATTGGAAAGTTTCAACTTTTTTAAACTTCATAATTTTGGAGCTATTGTAAAAATAAATTTTTGGACATGTTGACGTTTGATGAAATATTTATGCTCGAATTACTTCCCCGTGTAACATGTTGCATACATTATTCTGAATAATTGGAATTTTTTCAACATTTTCATGGAGAATTTTGAGATCTATTTTATTCGAAATTTTAAACAGGAAGAAAATACATACGTATAAAAAAGTCAAATAAATTCGGAAATTAATTTACCTCTATGTCACCTTAGATGACACACATGTTTTTTCAAAGTAAGTTACTTTATTGCTTTTAGAAATATAATTCCGTGTTTCATGAAACCAGAATATGAAAATTATATCTTTCATAATAATTTAAATTTACTTATTAGAATAACGAATACATATAATAGGTTATAACATTTCAATTTAGTCAAGGTGATGCGTTATTGGAAGTACCTAAGATATTTTCTCAGATATGAAAACTGTTCAATGTAACATACACATACTACTGCGGGTTTTTATTTCAAGACAAATAAAGTGTTATCTTAAAAAGCATACACTTCAAAATCTTCCTTGAAGTTCTTCGATAAAATCCTCGACAGACTGTAAATGTATTATACGTAGTAGTTACCACATATAATACTGTTGGTTATGTGCATATTCCCGATGGGCGTGGTCATAATGACACGAGCAACCATAACTCTCAAGTTGTCATTATGACCACGCCCATCGGGTATAGGCAAAAAATCAACCGTATTATATGGGGTAAATGACTTGTAGCATAGTTTTCAAAAATCATTCATGTGTTCATGTAAGTCAGCTTAAGAATTATTCGGAATGGTTCGTGTGACTGAAAAATAAAGTGTTTGTTTTAATGATACATTTAGATTTTATGTGATTTTACGCTCCCTCGTGTCTTTATGACCACGTCCATCTGGTAAGTGACCTGGATTCTATACTTTTCAAAAATTGATTGTATGTTTGACGTTCTTCTCGAGAAATTTTCACTCATGTTGCGAACTCTGCCGGTGGACAGCTACAAATTCTGTCCTAAACTCAGCACTCAGGGTCATTGAGGAGCGAGGGAACTTCTTCGAGCGACCTCGGTTTATAAGGCCTCATCAGACGGACAAGTCTCCACATTCCACAGTGGGATTCGACTCCTTACTTTAGGGCAGGCGCTCTAACAACGGGGAACGCGTTTGAAAAAAATTTGAATATATACAAGTTCATTTAAAAAGTTTGCCTGATTAATGTAATTGAAAAATTAACGAATTTGGTTTCAATGAGATAATCATGTTGATTAATCTGATTATAATCAGATCCTCGGTCCTCTCCTTTATTCTACACCAGGATCTGATTCTCCTGTAGCGATCATAAAAAACAAAGAAGCGGATCGAGGATCAGATTGTTATGTTGATTTGCAGCCCTATGCTCCCCAAGGAGTAAACAGGAATAAATCAAGCAAGTCAAGTTATGTTGTTTTGATAAGTTTTTTTCTGTCGTAGATTTCAATTCAATGAATATTAGACCTTTGATCGGCTAGATCCGCAATCGAAAACTTCATTCAAGTACAGTAGAGTACACTCTTGTTTTTACGTCATGTATGTACCGTGTTTCCTTTGCTGGTTACCAACAGAAAGATATCGGAATCTACCTAGGTAACGCCACCCTGGCCATGACAATATTTAGAAAAAAATTAAAAATCAAGCGATTTATGAAGGTTTTTTTTAAGCTTTCTGAGCCAAAGGCTAAAAGAGCTAATGCTAAAGCCATTTGTGCGGTGTGCGTAAACTTTTTAGAATATTGGCCATAACTCAAGAACCACTTGGCCAATCAAGGGCCTGGACCCTTAAACAAGCGGAGATAATCAGAAAATTGGCTATAAATACGGGTTGGTACGAGATCTTATTCACTATAAAGCCCGTCGGGCTTCATGGAATTTGATCTCCTGGCCAAGACGATGTGTAAAAATAATACCTTATTTCTTAAGTACAACTCTTGATATCCCATTTTTGCCCCACTCTACCATTATTTGAACAAACCTTAATCTGCACTACCCTGGGATACTTCCATAAAACAGTTAGACCAATCACATCTTTGCTTTTCTCAATTAAAGATTTTTAAAGATTTTCTCTTATTAACGTTAATTTGATAACCCATAATGGTCCCACCCTACAACCGGGGTCATGATTTGAACAAACTTGAATCAAATCTACCAGAGATGCTTCTACATGAGATTCATTTTTCCTGGCCCACTGATTCTTGAGAAATTTTTAAGAGATACCATTAATTTATCACTATTTTATGATTATCTCCCCTTGGAATAGGGCGTGGCCTTTCATTTAAATAATTTTGAATTCCCTTTATCCAGAAATAGTTTGTGGCAAGTTTGGTTGAAATTGACCTAGTAGTTCTTGTGAAGAAGATGAAAATGTTAAAAGTTAACGACGACAACAACGACTGATTGATTGTTATCGTTTAACGCCGAGTCGGCAACATCTCAACCATATTTCGGCGGTTAAAGTTTACGTTCGAAGTTGCATTATTTGGGGGGGGGGGCTTTCTTTGGCGGACCCTAATGAGCCTATTTTTTTTTTTTTTGAAAAACAAGGGAATGATCTCTGCGTGTCAAGGGGGTTGTTATCCTTGGCACGGGCCACTGTTTAACGTCTTCTACGACTGATATAACGATAACGATGACAACGGACAAGGCTCACTTGGCTCAGGTGAGTTCAAAATCATCGTTGGGAGACAGAGAAACAGGGGATGTGCAAGTTAAATAAATATATCACACTCGAGACCGGAACTGCAAGGCTTCTCGGGATAATATCTACACAAACTTACCCACCCACTTTTTTATTATATTGATTTTTGTATACAATTTCATTACATCCCTAAAAACATGCATGTATTTTTCCCTCCCAGATATGGCATTGTAAAGATTTTATTAAATTTATTTCAATTTCTGATCATAACCCAGATAGCATGCTAACATTGGGCCAATGTCATCGGTTACATTGGGCCAATGTTGGCAAATGACATTGGCCCAGTGTAAGTTTGCTCATCGGCCCAATGTTGGCCCGATATGTTGGGCCAACGTTGGCCCAATGTAGAGTGTTATTTCTACAGATATTGGCCCAACGTTGCACCAACATTGGCCCAGTGAATGCGACATTGGGCCAATGTTGGCCCAATGTCATCAAGAACGTTGGGCCAATGTTGGCAAATGACGTTGGCCCAATGTCATTTTGCTCATTGGCCCAATGTTGGCCCAATATATTGGACCAACATTGGCCCAATGTGTATAACATTTTATTGTTACAAATCTGTATATTAACAAATCTGATCGTCTCTACAATCAGAAAAATATCTACCACCAATCCTACTTGAAAATACAAGTTAGCTTTTCTAAATTTGCAAGTAGTATCAGACTTGTTAAACTTCCTACAATTTATCAAAACAAAATAAATTATCAATGATAAATTTATTGTTTCTACACAAGGAAAGTAAATGGAAGTATAAAAAAAACAATTTTTTTTTGGATACAGTTAAAACAATAAAAAAAAAGTTGCCCCTTATTTAGATTGAAATTTGTATATAGTTGAATAAATTTCCAAAGTTTTCCACTCATTTTACTTATATACACTTTTTATTAACAGGTTTATAACCAATCACTGTCCTCCATTGTATTTTTGAATTTTCCTCTTTCTTTTCCTGTCTGTTCCTATCCTTC
>NW_026939497.1:0-9235 GCF_032062105.1 Saccostrea cuccullata | reverse complement strand
TGTTAACTGCCGTGGATCAGAATCCCATATTGAGGAGTGTCCACATAATGGATGGCAATCTCATAACTGTGTCCACCAGGAAGATGCTTCCGTCAGATGTTTAGAGGGTAAATAATACGACCTTTTTTCAATACATATGTGTATATCATGTACTAGTACGCAATAAACAGGAAAATAAAAACCTAAACCTGTACATACATGTTCATGTTCTTGTATCCACATTTAACACTAGACACTCGAGTAGTACTTTACTATATATTTCTGTTCAATGTCATGCGTTTTGCATCAAACTATATCTTTCAAACATTTTCAGAGTGACTTCTGTGGTATTAAGCATTTACGAGTTAAGTCGTAACAAGATGTGTTTGTGAACCACTGATGCCCCCGAATAGAAGCTTATTGCAAGGGTTGAAGATCTCAAATGCTAGTCAATCTCCAAGGTCAAAAGGGCAAAATTGTTTGTATCCAAAGGAAGGTCTTGTCATAGGGAATAAACCTGTTAAATTTAAAAACCCTAATACTAACTTTTCAAAAGTCATGGCCAAGATTAAAGTTTTATACATGTAAGGTTGGTCAAACTCTAAGGTCAAGGTAAAAAAAAATACGTATGGTATACCCATTTGAAAGGTTTTGTTACAATAGATACACTTGTGAAGTGTGAAATCTCTAATTCACAATATTCGAAAATTATCGTCTAGATTAAAGTGTGATTTTTTTGTAATAGTGGGTCAAAATCCGAGGGCAAGGGGAGGTGGTCAAATTTCTGGTACCTAAAGAAAAGTATTGTCAAAATACAAAAAATTAATATGTGGATTAAGAAAACCATAGCCCCCTGGCCCCACCCTTCGCCCCCTCAAAAGGTATGGGCAAGGTTGAATATTGTGGACATACATCCAGACGGACGGACAGGACACCAGTGATTTATACAATATTATTCGATTACAGGGGCATCATTATAATAAAGTCCATGACTGATTGGAAACTAAGGAATGGAAACCATCAGACATTATGCGATGTTATCTTATTCTTACCCATAGACATGTAAACCTACAAATCAAAATGTATATTGTTTATTTTTCGTATACTCTGTCGACGAAACCTGACATCGGTATTTTATTTGTAAACATATTTATTTCTAATTTCAGTTCCAAATGTAAGTGGTCCTTTTTATAACATAAATCCTCTATTTAAACTGGCATTATTGCAATAGAATTTTCTACATTTCAGAAGAAATCATTTAGATTAATGACATATTTCAAGGATTGGATTTGGATTACGCTCTCCAAATGTCCTTTGATATTTTTTCATTTAATTTTTTTTTTATCTAGAATTATGATTACTGGTATGATTTTATTATATAGAAATTTCTACATCCGTACCGACAGCACATGTCACAACAGAAAGAACTACCACGGAGATGACTACAACGGAACGGTGGATGCCACGTGAGTACTCAGAAGTACTGTGAGGATTTGTGTTAGTTTTCTTTTTAAATAAACCATTTCTTGAGGAAATATCTTTTTAATAAACAAAAATGAAAATATTTGCACTGTTTTGTTATCATTATAACAAAAGTCCATTCTTGTCACAAATCTCCAAAAGTTAAGAGAAAACTCTTTTTTATGTGTTTTTCTTTATACATTAAGGTCAATATCTAGTAAATAACTTTAGACTATATTTTTTGGTGCTAGATCTATTATGACGTCATAATCAATTTCAACTTTCTTTTTCTTTACAACTATAGCAGAATTATGTAGAAAAGGGGTATTTTCATGACATTCAATTTGAAATCATATAAAAAGTAAACCGGATACCTATATTAAATTTGATATTGATTTAAAGAAAAGGCCACCAACATACTAATTACCGTTTTCTGAGAGACTGTAGGCAATCTAGATACATTTCCTCTGTCGAATATGAAAAAAAAACTCCCATATACATGGATGTTTTTTTAAATTTTTCATTGAAAATTTTAAAGTTTTAAATACATTTTTTTTATCTTGTTTACCTACAAATTATGCCCCGAAACACCTTATTTGACCAAGCTAAAGTTGTAAAACATCAATAAAGGAATTTATTTCTCAAATTTGATAAATCTGTAGGCACCTTTCATTTACTAGATCTTGACCTTAAACTGTATGTAGTTTTAATGGTTTTTATTCTGATTAAAGAAATATATTTGTTTTGCTTTGAAATTCTTATAGATGTGGAGAACATTATTCACAACAAATATCTTCATCGAAAACACAAAAATGATATTTTCCTTAGTTTGAATTCTTATCTTTTAAATACTCCTTTTATTTTTTTATAAGTCACTCCCATTCGCCTTGTCAATGGAAACACCCCTTATGAAGGTAGAGTGGAGGTGTATCACAATGGAGAATGGGGTACTGTTTGTGACGACTCCTGGGATTACCAAGATGCTATAGTGGTTTGTCGATCTCTCGGATTTTCTGTGTATGTATTATAATTTATAAAGCAATATTGAGGCTAACCTATGCTAAACGCTTAAAATATGTCCATTGCAAGCTATATTAAATTTTATTTAATATATAGTTTATTTCTTTTAAATACCTATAAAATTCAACCACAGTCTCCCCCAAAATCAACATAATTATGGGATTCCATGTTTTTTTTTGATAACTAAAATGAGCTTTAAAGAGTAGAGTTAAACAGAAATATAAATATATAGCGGAAACGTTTAAGAATTGCAGAAACATTAGACCAGAAAAGCCAAAACTCTGTTGAAAGCTTCCATATTCACTTTATAAGTGTTTAAGGCATAATTATATTTCTTATAACTATGATCTACTATAAATATTATTCACTCTGACATAAAAAATCGGGGTCCATAAAAAAGGGGGTTCATAATATGAGAAGTGTTTGATATATTGTGAAGGCCTTTATTCCTCTTGATTCACGTTATTATCTATGAATTAAAACTGTCTGTTTAAAATAGAGAACATAATATAAATAAATTTATTCTTGACAGAACTGGTTCAACAGCTTACGGCAGTGCATACTTTGGTGCGGGAAACGGTTCTATTTGGATGGATGATGTTCGTTGTGCTGGAACAGAAACAAGAATTGAATACTGCAGTCATTACGGATGGGGAAGACATAACTGTGGCCATCATGAAGATGCATCCGTCAGATGCCAGGCTGGATCATGTAGAATCATTGCTAAGTTTATATTTCTAAAATGTTTTTGTGACACTTTCCTTGACAGTCTTCTTAAGCCTGAGCTTTAAATTACATCCCTAAATAAAGTAGATTCTTAATGTCTTTTATAAGAAAATATATGATAAATGAAGTTTGATTTTTGTGCTTTTTTAGCTCACTTGAGCTGAAAGATCAAATGAGTTTTTCTGATCACATTTTGTCTGTAGTCCGTCTGTCTAGCTGTCTGTAAACTTTTCACATTTTCGACATCTTCTCAAGAACCACAGACCTAATTTTAACTAAACTTGCCATAAAGCATCCTTGAGTGACAGGGATTCAAGTTTGTTGAAATGAAGGGCTAATTCCTGTTCCAAGGGGTGATATTTAGGACTTAATGAAAAATTAGTGGTTTCTTCTAAAAATCTTCTCCAGAACCATTTGGCCAGGAAAGATGAAACTTATGGGGAAACATCCTCAGGTAGTGTAGTTTCAAGTTTGTTCAAATCATGACCCCCGGGGATAGGGCGGGGCCACAATGGCTGATCAAAGTTTAAGATAGGAACATACATGTATATAGGGAAAATCTTAAAAATCTTCTCCAGAGTTCATTGGGCCAGGGAAGATGAAGCTTATGTGGAAGCATCCTCAGGTAGTGAAGATTAAATTTTGTTCAAAGCATGCCCCCCCCCCCCGGGGGTAAGGCGGGGCTACAATCGCTGATCAAAGTTTAATATAGGAATATATGGGGAAAATCATTTTAAAATCTTCTTCTCCAGAACCATTTTACCAGGAAAGATGAAACTTAAGTGGACGCATCCTCAGGTAGTGTAACTTTAAGTTTGTTCAAATCAAGACCCCCGGGTATAGGGTGGGATCAAAGTGTTGCATAAGAATATGTAGGAAAAATCTTCTCCAGAACAGAAAAGTTTTGTTTTGTCAAAATGATATGTAAGCATCTGCAAGTAGTGAATATTTGAATTTATTTAAATAATGTCTGGGGAGGGGGTTAGCGAGAGGTCACAATGCGAGTAATATGTTTTGGAAAAATATTTTATTATTTTCAAGCATGGCAAAATTATACATATATGCTTTATTGATAATTATACATGTAAGCTTTATTGATATAGTGCCATTCTCAAGTAATAGAAAAATCAAAACCCCCTCCCCAACAAGTGACCTATTCAATACTAAGCTAATTTCTGTTTTTCGGCTCATGTGTGCTTTTTTTATCACATGTCCGTCGTCCGTCTGTCTGTCCGTAAATATTTCACATTTTCGACTTCTCAAGAATCAATGGACCGTTCACGGTAGCTCAGTCGGTAGAGCGCTCGCTTCGTGATCGGGAGGTCGTGAGTTCGCGACTGACCTAGTCGATAAAAATGGTAGCAACTGTTCCTTCGCCATGCGCTCGGCACTTGGAAGTAAAAGTTGCGGGTCCTTCGGATGAGACCTTAAAAACCGAGGCCCTATGTCAGCGGCAGGCGTTGGCACGATAAAGATCCCTCACTGCTCAATGGCCATGAGTGCTGAGTAAAGGTCAAAATTTGAGTCATTCACCGGCAAACGGTGACGTCTACATATGAGTGAAAAATTCTCAAGAGGGACATTAAACAATATACAATTAATCAATCAAGAATCAATGGGCCGATTTCAACCAAGCTTGGTACAAAGCATACTTAGTCGGAGGGGAGTTTTAATTTTTAAAATGAAGGGCCAAGTCCCCTTACAAGGGGGATAATCAAGAAAAGACAAAAATAGGGTGGGGTCATTAAAAAATCTTCTTCTCAAGAACCACTGGGCCAGGAAAGCTAAACTTATATGGAAGAATTCTTGGGTAGCAGAAATTTGAAATTGTTAAAATGATGACCCCGGGGGGTAGGGCGCGGCCACAATAGGGAATCCAAGTTTTTCATAGAAATATATAGAAAAAATCTTTAAAAATCTTCTTCAAGAACTACTGGGCCATGAAAGCTGAAACTTATCTGTAAGCATCCTTGGGTAGTGTAGATTCTAAATTATTAAAATTATAACAGGTGCGGGGTAGGGGGTCACAATAGGTTTAATATGATGCGGAATCTGGTAAATAACTACATCGCCCAAGTTACTCGGGTGAACGATGTGGCCCATGGGCCTCTTCTTTAACTAGCCCATGTGCTCAGGTGAGCGATGTGGCCCATGATCCTCTTGTTTTTTAAACACAGTCAGTCCAGTGCGGCTTGTGGGAGGACAGACTCCATACGAGGGTAGAGTAGAGGTATACCGTAATGGTGTATGGGGGACAGTTTGTGATGATTCTTGGGATGATTTGGATAGCGTGGTGGTCTGTAGGTCACTGGGATATCCAACGTGCGTATTATCTTTTATGCGTAACAGCAAATTTGTTCCATTTTGAAACTATATTTTTAACTCTCTCTCTCTCTCTTTTATTTATTATTATATTGAAATTTTTCACAAACATTATAAATGCTACATGAATGAATATTATAAAATATTTCTTGAGATAATTTTTCAATGTTTGGTTTATAGATTTATTTTTTTATATTGGTAAATAAATTATATTTCAGACAAAACGCTAAGAGCTTTAAATATGCTTTCTTCGGTCAAGGATCAGGTCCTATTTTGTTAGACGATGTAAACTGTCGTGGATCAGAGACCAATATTGAGGAGTGTCCACATAATGGATGGCAATCTCATAACTGTGGTCATCATGAAGATGCCTCTGTTAGATGTTCAGAGGGTAAAAATATTTTTAATTCGATTTTTTGATGTTTATACAATTATCAAGTCACAGAATAACAAGATGTGTTTGTGAAACACTGATGCCCCCGTATGGCAACAGAGCAAAAATTAAACTTTTCTTTTAAAATTTAGAAAAATACCTCTCTGTTGAATCAAAATATCACATTTTATTAATATGTTTAGCTTTTACAATGTTTTCATAAGTTTCATGGCACTGTAATCTTCTTTAATTTTCATTTTCTGAAAGTTATGGTAAATTATGACTTCGATTGTTACTTACTACAGAAGCACTGACAACAGCAGATCCCCCCACAACAGAAAATTTAACACATGCACAAGAAACGGCTACAACGACACAAACACCGATTATACCCGCCCAAACAAATGAGGGGACACGAACTCAAACAGCACCTTTCATATCGAGAGCACCAACGACAATGATTAAAACATCTTTTTCAACAGCAACCACAACACAATCTGAAACAATCACAGAAGACCCCATATCAACAATCACAAGACAAATTCTCCCAACACAATCTCCAACAACGACCACCATATTCCCGACTGCAAGGGCAACACATACACAAAATCTAAAGACTACTACAACGACACAAGCTTCCACAACCACCACACAAGTTCCAACAACGACAACCACCACACAAGCTCCAACAACCACAACCACCACACAAGCTCCAACAGCTGCAACAACGACACAAGCTCCAACAATCACAAGCACCACACAAGCTCCAACAACCACAACACGAGCTCCAACAATGATTGCTTCCACAACACAATCACCAACAACGACGACGTTGACAGAGGCCCGAATGACAACAACAATGACAAAAGTTCAAACGTCAACAACTATACCTATTGCAAGTAAGCTGTGATGTTAATCTATATTGATTGAAATGGTTTAATAAGCTTTAAAGAAACCAATTACTTTCACAAAAGAAAAGTTCGATTGAAATGTTTGATAACTTTGAAAAAAAAAACCATTTACATTTACAAAGAGCAAGACCCACGTTCGGCCTTATTTGGCCCTGAGAATTTCTGAAAAATCAGAACTGCTCAGTTTAGGTTGCAAATGCAGTATTTATCACTTGGAGTGGTGGAGACCATGTATCTATTAATTGTGACGTAATTTTATATTTAGTCAATGCATTATGACGTCATAAAATGCGCCATTTTCCTCGTATCCTGTAAATTCCTTTGAAAATGACCTAAAGTTGAAGCATTTTTTCAATATTTCATATAGAGCACAACCTCTGATCCAAAATATGCAAATACATCATGAAAGCTCTGTTTCTGAAGATCAAAAAACATGTTTTATTTTTTGGATCGTGAGGTGTGCTCATATTTTAATTCTTTGCTGAAGGTAGTCAAATACCCGTATTTTCTGCAAAGTTCAAGAACACTGCAATTTCTCAAAGCCTGCTTTCCAATGTGCGGATTCTCAAAACGAAATTTTGTTATAGAAAATGAAAGCACCAAGTGTCTATTTCATTTTAATATATGAAATGGGAAAAAGGGTGATAGTTTATTAATTGATATAAGTACAGGACCATTTTATGCATAAGATGGCTCTTGCTCTTTAAAATAAAATCATAATCCAGGGTTTTCCATCATTTCAAATCTCCCATCACTGCTTAGCACTGACACTTAGCAACTTTATTCAAGCCTTATACAAACTTAAATTAGCATAACTGATTCAACGTATTTTTAATTAGCAAAACATTGAGACATATTCATTTTAAGTAAAACATGTATGTAAAGACTTAAATATGAGAAAGTTATTTAAATTCTTGGGCTCAGTAAATACTGCATTACTTATTTGGCTTCATCATCTATTGACATCAAAGCAGAAATAATTATATATTGAGCACTAATTTTTCTGTTTAATCTATACAAAAATACCTGTAAAATTTAAATATTTTATTGTAAATCAAGACAACAGTTTGAACCAATTTTTCCGATCATTTAATATTGTACAAATTTCTGAAGTTAAAAAGAAAAATTGCAGGCAATCTAAACGTGTATGTTAAAATCAACAAACTATTTTGACATTAAAAAATGCAAAGAATGCGCAAAAATGTTATGTATTGAAACATATACTGTAAACCAACTTTTATTCGCGACTACTTTATTTCGCGATTTACCGGGATTAAACTACATGTAGCTTGCGACGATTATTTTTCGCGATCAAGCCTTTTTGATCTGTTATTAATAGACAAAGAGACCTGAAGGACTGGTTCGTGAGAAATATTCGCATTGACGAACACCCCTACTAATGTGTTCGGAACCTTTTATTTTTCGGTGTGCTGCAAATTATAAAACCCGATGAGTTCAGAGTAGCTCTGGCAGTGGCTCTGGCGAGAGTAAGCGAGACTTCAGCGAGATTGGGTAAATTATTCACGGAAATGTGGCTAGGAAGTGACTAGCACGTGGAATCATGGTAAACAGAAAAGTTATGTTGCGTTTCAGTTTTCACCACCCTAGAATCAGCTAATCATATATGTGGAAATGTACTTCAATCAATCGATCTCTTTTACATTCATTTAAACTTACAAAAGTATTCTCTATAATGCATGTACAATTTTCTGCAGTCATGAATTAAAATTTCTTTTTGGAGAAATATTTTTTGCATGGGAACCGGGACTATATTTTTTGGCGTCAGATTAGCAAATGAGGCACCAGCATGATTTCAACTGACCAATCAGCTGAATGAGTATTGCATTATAGGTTACTACGAATACTACAGGAATTTTACGCTTGAAAAAAAGCAAAATCTTATGGTAAATGAAAAGCATTTTAAAAAATATTATTTTCATGCTTATAATGACAAACAATTCATTTGTTAAATAAACGGAAGTCTATGTTTCTGAAAGTCATACTGCAAAAGCGCTTTGCGTCTGTATTAATTCCTTTGTTGTACTATCGGTGAATACAGTTGCCAGGTGAATTCCTTGGTGGAACACGTGATCACGAACGTAAACAAAGATTTATCTTTTTGCTAACTTTTTCATATGATGTTTTCATTGTCTTGTCTTACAGATACTTTTTTCTAGTCAGTTTTGGGGGATCAGACATTATCGTATTTTACGTAACTGCTAATCAAAGCTTGTGAATCTGATCCCCATCTTGTTTGTTAAATTGTTCACATTTATACCGTCATTTTAATAAATGACATTATTCATCTCTATGAAAGTGTTTTATTTGACTTATACAAAATTAGCAAAAACAAGCTGCGGTGAACCTGCATATAAGCGTAAGAATACATAAACAAAGTTTTGTCCATTTAAATGCAGAAGAGATGCTGCTCGTTTGCCTTACC
>NW_026939496.1:0-9003 GCF_032062105.1 Saccostrea cuccullata | reverse complement strand
TTAAAGCTATTTTTTTGATATTTAATATAGAGCGCAACCTCTAATCTAAAATATGCAACTACTAAATGATAGAACTGTTTCTGAGGATTAATGGACATGTTTTATTTTTTTAGATCAGGGAGTGCGCTCATATTATTTTTTCTTCACTGAAAGTACTCAATTATACCTGTTTACCTAAAAATTCAAGAACAATGCAATTTCATAAAGCCAGTTCTCCAAGACCTGGACGTTGAGGAGAAAACTTTTAATAGGATATGAGAGCACCAAGTCTCTACTTTATTTTAATGCTTCAAATAGAAAATCAAGTGTTAATCACTCAATTGGTATATCTACAGGTCCATTTTATGCGTAAAGTGAACCAACTTCTTTACAAAGATTATAAATAATATTTGCAAAATTTCAGGTATTCAGAAATCTATGCTAGGACAATTCCATACCATCCCATGGGCAATGGTATGACGGAGCGTTTTAACAGAACCCTTTTTGACATGCTTGGTAATTTAGAATCGCATCAGAAAAAGAAATGGAAAGAATTTGTTGCACCTCTTGTTCATGCATATAATTCGACACGACAAAAAAGTACTGGACAGACTCCGTATTTTCTCATGTTCGGAAGACATCCAAACTATCTATTGATCTGGCATTTGACATTAACCAGAGGGACTATGGGAACCTTAACAGTTATGTCAAGAATCATAGAGAACGGAAAAGAGGATTATAAGATTTTCAAGGAATCAACAGACAAAGCCAGACATAAACAGAATGACTTAAGATCTAGAGCATCACACATACAGGTAGGAGATAGAGTCTTAGTTAAGATAGTTTCTTTTGACGGAAGGCATAAGATAGCAGACAGGTGGGAATAGCAACCATATATTGAGAAGAAAAACAACCTAACAGAGACATACCAGTTTATGTAGTAGAGAAAGAGAATGGAAAAGACAGACAGAGGGTGCTACACAGAAATTTATTGTTACCGATAGGGTACTTAGATACTGATTCTGATTATCATCCACAAACCATACAGCGATTAAAGCCGAGACCAAGATCAACAACTACACCAAGGTCAAGACAGAAGAAACAGATACCAAAGGAGGATGCAGAGAGTGAGATTTCATACCAGCTGGTAAGACTTCCTAATAACGTTGAAACCAACATTACTACAGGAGGAGGTACGCAAGAGATAGTTGAGACAGATGAGCTGTCACTGGGAGAGACTGATCAGTCTGGACCTCAGAAAAAGACATCAGAAGAATCTGACACTCCACCAGTTGCAGAAGATGATGAGCATGTGCAACAACATGATGAAGATGTTAGCGAAAAGCTGCTGCTGCCGCTGATGATGATGATGACACGGTAGAACCAGTTACTCTCATGAGAAGTACTAGAGAACGACAAAAACCTACATATTTATCAGACTATAAATGCCAGAGGATAGATAAAGACTGGAAAGAGAAAGTTATCATGCTTCAAAACCTGATGGAAATTTCGGATAAGAGGTATGAAAATGTTTCAATCAAATTGTTTGCCGATGCAATGAAGAAATAAATGCAATCATTATTTAAATCATGTTTTACATTTCAGATGCAAATGACTGGGACGTCATTTTTTCAACAGGGGGGGGGGTGTTTGTTATAATGGGTTATTTGTTATATTTGAAACTGTAAATAAATCAAATATGAAATTATTTGATAAACAAACTTACTGCCATAAATAAATAAATAAATAAATAAATATATAATGATTTAAACTTAAACTTACATTTACTTAACTTACATCACACACTACATGGTAGTACTTATTTTAGATTTAGAGTTATCTTTTCTTCGTTAGAACTCTTTAATTCATTCAGGTAGTTTTCAGGAGAACCAGTTTAGGTCAAGCATAGTCGATTGGCGATTCTTGTTATGCAGAGTTTTTATTGGTAAGCCACTGAGGTCAAATTCCTAAGTGAGTGTTCTTTTATTATTCTAAATTCACTTTGAATCCAGCCATAAGCCAGAGTGCTGAGATATCCCATTGTCTAATATACATAAAGTTTGATATATATTGTTGACTGGACATAAGAACTGATTACAGAAAGTTCTTTATTTTCTTTTACTAACACTTTGCTTGGTTGAATGAATGAGTATGAAAGAAATATAGTATTTGATAAGTTAATGGAAAATGTGTAAAATCATATGGTAAATGATTTAAATGGATATAAATCTAAGGATCTGTTTTTAAGTTACACTGATAAATGTGAAATATCTTTTATGATGAAATATGACCTTAGGAATATGTAAATATTGTATATATTATAAGATTTAGTCAGTACAACCATATGTTGTATAATATGGGTCAGATAGGGTTTGGAAAGGTAGATGTGACACTTAGATTATTCAGAGGACATCCTAGGTCCAAAACTTGGTATTTATTTATATTATTACTTGTTTTGATATTTGTCAATATTTTTGGTAAACTATATACATTTACTTGAGTTTATATGCATATGCTGAAATATGGTGAAATAAGGGTTATTTCACTTTAAATGTAAATTATAAAGCGATAATAGAAACATCAGTGTAAATATAGATTTTATGCTAAAATAATTTTTGATTAAATACATACCTATTTTAATGTAATGAAATATTTATTACGTTTACATGTTTTGTAGGGTTGTTAACCATCTATAAATGTACAAATCACAAATAAAAGAACCCACATCACCAACTGAGTTTTCGTATCATGTAATATTGAGAAAACCCGGTTACACTTATACTGTCAACACAATAAAAAAAAATAACGTATGGAATGTTGTTGAAGTCAACAAATATCGTAATTTTGAGTTTACTCTAGAAAAGTTCGTCCTTGACCTCGGCCATGTTGACATTAACGACAACTCTCAGAACGAAAGTTGCAGACCGACGACGCTCTCGATTTCCTCTGGTTTGTTCAAAGATTGAGTAAATATGAATTTGATGCGAATAAGGCAAGAGTTCAAGATATTCAATCTGTCACGTATGCATATTGCCTACTACATGTACGTGCAAGTCTTGTGTAATTTACACACCAATAATTCACACAAAACTTATAAACATTTCTAATTTTTACATTTTATCTGTCTAAAAGAACTACGAATATTATCAATAATTGAATTTTGCGCTGCTCTGTATTGTTCTATTTTTACTAAAGTCTATATGGCCTCATTTTGACGTCACGTTAACACAGGTTGCTACTTGTATATTAACACTAAAATGATATTCAAATCAATTTTACTGTTGGCTTACCAGAAAACACAGCTAATATAAATACCGTATATACTCGCCTATAAGTCGTTTTTTTTGGGAGTTGATATCTGATCCAAAACTCTGTGTCCGACTTATAGGCGAGCTATAAAAAGAATGATATTAATGAGGTCAGTACATCTGAAATATAAGCTTTTTGAGTACAACCGACTTATAGGCGGACCGACTTATAGGCGAGTATATACGGTAATATTGTGTCACAGGTCTATACTGGTGAGACAAATACAGTTGAAATATCGAAATGAAATTAAGACAGAGATTTGCGGCAAAACTACATTTCTGTAATAAAATATGTTGAAGAATATGCGTTCATTCGTCTTCATAAGCCTAAATGAAATACAAGTATATGTTTTCAATACAGACTATAAGGCTTCTAACAACTGTATACAGGGAAATTTTCGCCCCCATGTATTATGTCCCTTTCACCCTCTTCTTGATTGGGCGAAATAAAAACTCGGCGAATTCAAATTACACAGCACAATTTCTAAAACAGAATTATGAATGGGCGAATTCAAAACGGGGCAAAATTGTTTGCAAGTGCGAAAATAACACGTGGCGAAAATAACCCCCCAGATAGCAAGACATAGTTGGGCCAACGTTGGCCCAATTTTTTTTCCAACGTTGGCCCACTGTTGGTAACCTTACGTTGGCCCACGGTAATTTTGATTATCGGCCCAACGTTGGTCCTATATGTTGGCATATTGTTGGGCCAACGTAGGTATAATTGTATGACAACTAACAGCCAACCTTATTAACTGGTTGGTTAGGTTGGCCCAACGTTGGCCCTTTGTTGAAATGTCAGATGGCATATTGTTGGGCCAACGTAGTTATTAGTGTATGCCAACTAACAGCCAACCTTAACAACTGTTTGGTTAGGTTGGCCCAACGTTGGCCCTATGTTGAAATGTCAGATGGCATATTGTTGGGCCAATGTAGTTTTTAGTGTATGCCAACTAACAGCCAACCTTAACAACTGGTTGGTTAGGTTGGCCCAATGTTGACCCTTTTTTTACAGTGTCAGATGGCAAATTGTTGGGCCAACGTAGTTATTACATAGAAATATTTGCAATTGGTTAAGTGATTCTTTACATAAACCTATTTTATGACTGTTTAAAATAATTAATACACAATTCAATCTGCATTCATAATGCATGGACATTTTCAATGAAAACATTACTAATGATTCACTGTGATAATATTTTAATATACATCAATTCAATCATAATTTACAAAATAAATTTTAAAATAGACAATAGAGGTAAATTATGAAAAATTATCAATTAAAAGTTCTTAATCAGGACTCACTTCCTTTATTATAGTCCTTTTGTTGTATTCCCGCTCTTTTTCCGTCCCTTCGTCCCCTCCCGTTTTCTTCATCTTGATCTTTGTCATACGGACTCATACTTTATACACTTCTTTATGCATTTCATTGTTATTTACATGTACCGCCACAACATTTGTTTTCCTTGCAGTCTCTGACTGAATTTCTTTGTTACAATCGTGTCTGTAATAGGCAGTTAAGAATTAGATAGATAGAAACAACTTAAAAGATGTTATTTAACCTTAACTTACAGTGGTTGCGTGCAAAAACATGACAAGAATGAATTCTGAATCAATTTTAACAGTCAACCTTAATAAAAAAATAAATATATACTTACATCGCTTCTAAATGCAGCTGTATAGCAAGTGTATAATCCACAAATTTAAATTTCACTTCTTCTTGCTTGCCCTTCATTATCACCACCTGTGAGCAATTGAATCTGATAGCTCACTCCACAGTTTGGTCATGTGATAGCGAACGCCAAACTTTTGTTTCAATTAATTATAAAGCTGTGTCATTTTGATTAATGTATATGTAGGCTTCATTCACATCCTGTTCCTGAGAACGTATTCAGTCTTCTCAAAATTCTCATGAATACAACGCTCATGGAAAAAATCATAATTTCAAGGATTTTATTTCAAATAAATAATCATGCATGTGCACAATTCAAAAAATATAGTAAAACACTCTTTGGTGCTGTGATCACTTAAGTTAAAATTTTAAATGTTGAATATATCAGATCTAAACAAAAACAGTCATCCAATTAAAAGCATGGACATAGAATGTCAGCTCAGCAGCTAAAAATGACACCATCTTTAGTTGGCAGTATAATAATTGGGCCAGCGTTGGCCCAATATAAATATCCCATCTTTGAAACACCTAAACAAAAGAACACTCGTGCTAACATCGGGCCAACAAACTACAATGTACTATCAAATTGATAAGACATTTTTGAGGGTGTTTTACAAACATTGGGCCAATATACTACTACCCATTTGATAAGACACTTTCTTTAGGGTGTATGACAAACATTGGGCCAACGTTGGGCCAACATACTACTACCAACTTTAAAAGACAATTTCTTTAAGGGTGTATTACAAACATCGGGCCAACGTTGGGCCAACATACTACTACCAACTTTAAAAGACACTTTCTTTAGGGGTGTATTACAAATATAGGGCCAACGTTGGGCCAACATACTACTTCCAACTTTAAAAGACACTTTCTTTAAGGGTGTATTACGAACATCGGGCCAACGTTGGGCCAACATACTACTACCAACTTTAAGAGACACTTTCTTTAAGGGTGTATTTCAAACATCGGGCCAACGTTGGGCCAACATACTAATACAAACTTTAAAAGACACTTTCTTTAAGAGTGTATTACAAACAGTGGGCCAACGTTGGGCCAACATCAACATCCCTCCTTCCTTGGGAAGTAAAGTGAATGGAAGTTGCTAACGTTGGACCAACGTTGGGCCAACATAGGAATTCTGTCATGGTCGAGAAGGTTGGCATTGTGACATTGGTCCAACGTTGGACCAACGTAGTTTCCCCAACGCCAACCATACAACCTTTTGCCAATGTTGGCCCAACATAGTCTTGCAATCTGGGCCTGTTTACAGAATATTGCCTTTGTTTATAATGCTTATAATTATATAATTCAAATTAAAACCAATTTGGGTTTTTACCTCCATCTAGAAATTATACTTCTCAAACGCTCAATTCACTTTCAATCTTAACATTTATGACAAGGAGGGTTAATTAGTTCCATAATTCCATAACTTCAAAAATAGCCATGCATGCAAAAAGAGAAAAAAAAAAAACGCCAGGTCGAGCAGATCCTCTACAGAACTTTTTTTTTTAAAATAACAACTGCAATTTCGCATTTTCAATACGTGTTTATCAATTTGAAAACGAAGATTTTCAAAAACTCCAAAGAACTTTCAGAAAATAAAAAAAGGTTTTGTTTTCATTACGTATCATCACAATTTTTTCTTTCTGAATAGGCCATTTTCAAGAATTTTCTTATTCATATAATAGCATGTCTTGCTACGACCATTATTTTAAATAACTATTTTTAAGTACATAGATTTCTTAAAATCGATTAAAATATATTCAATGTAAGAAACTGTTTTCACAAACTTAAAATCAAAAAAAAACTAAAATCATATTATGGGGAAATATTATATAAGAAGATTATTTTCGAAATTTTGATTGGCTTCAAGGATGTCACGTAATATTCCCTTTTTGTGATATCGATGCAAAATCGCGTCGGCGGAAATTAATATCAAACGACAAAGTGTTCCGGTTCGGTTGGACTGAAGTTACGTAAAATGTGATGTCATAAAATAAAAAAAACGTGTTTTTAACCATTGTGACGTAATTGTAGTCAAATCTGTTTAGTTTCGACTGTGTTATTTTCTGTTTTTGGATGATTATATACCTATCATATATGGGCTTCAGTGGACGGCAATTGATATTGCCATGAATCGTTCTATACACATGTCCATAATTGTATAATACCGGTATCCCTCTGCTCCACATTTCACAATTTGTTTTCGAAATTCCAAACATTGATTTTTTCATCAACAATACCTAACAAAAAAAATCTATAGTCAACTATAGTTTACATGTACTATAGTTAACTATAGGTAAAACTTTGACACTTTGAAAACTTTGGTTTATTATAGTGAAAACTTTGACACTTTTAAAATTTTGGCGAAAACTTTGACTCTTTGAAAAACTTTGACACTTTAAAAAACCTTGGCAAAAACTTTGACACTTTGAAAAACTTTATCAAAACTTTGACACTTGAAAAAAAAAAATTGGCTAAAACTTTGACACTTTGATGTACTATAATTAACTATACTATACTTAATGTACTATAGTTAACTATAGTTTTTTTTGTTAGGGAAGCATTAGATAGAATATAGCTTGAAGTATGAAGCGTTGCTTACATTTTCAGAAATCTATGTTATGTCAAATTATAATGTGAAGAAAATTTGATATGGTTAATAAAAAGATCAATAAATTTTATGCGTCCGGTTCGAAAGATCCGAGGCGTACATTGTTTTTGTTCCGTCTGAAAGATAGAGACTTTATGTTTGATATGCTTACTCTACTAATTGTACTCTTTCAAATGATACCAAGGTCATACACGTTGTGACCTTGTCATTGTCTGCAAACTTTAACCTTCGTCATAGCCTTTACATCTTGAAAGATAAAGACTTCATGTTTGGTATGCATACTCCACCAATGAATTTCTTATAAATGACACACAGGTCAATGACCTTGTGTCCTAGACTTTGACGATAATGCTAAAAAGCTTTTTTGATCCTTGACCATAACTTCTGAACCATGAGCGATAGAAATTTCTCATTTGGTACAGTGTATGCGACGTTTTTGTTGACAACTTACACGAACGATCACGTTACACGAACGATCCCGCACGATTAACGCACGATTAAACCTGTTACACGAACGATCCTTCACACATACTATTCTACACAATATACACGATCTTACACAATTGCTAACACAAACCACGATTCTTCACTCAAAAGAGTTCAGAAGATTTAGGAATCGATATTTTCAAAACGAAATACGGTTAAATACTAATTTAAGATTTCAAAGAATCAATATCATTTCGTAGGCTTTGAAAAAACCTGGATATGGATATTTCTGTAACTAAATACATGTAAGACTTAATATTTTAGATTATAAATAAATATTTAGGTAATTCTCCGACCTACGAAAACAAATTTTTTTTCGTTCTATCAGAAGATGCACATGTATGTGGGCCATATATTTTGGTTGAATTGAATCTCATATGATATGCAGAAAGGGAGATACGATTAAAAAAAAAATGGCAACATGGAATGACTTCAGTTACAAAATATATCCTTCTATTTCCATTGATTCAATGTTTCTCTAAAAATGAACTTGCCAATTTTTGAACTATTTTTATTTGCAGAAATTTAAAAATTAGTTAAAAGTAGCTCCAGATATAAACACAGATAATCAAAAAACCCAAAATCATGTCGCGTGCATGTATATTCGTCGACTTAATATTCATGTAAGAATTGAGAAATGTTTATGTTGTTGTAAAAAATATTTATTTTAATGTATTGATTTTAAAATATCTTTACCACAATAAGCAGTAAACAAGACTGAAAATCAGATTTAAAAAAACGTCAAAGATCTAAGTACTCTTTATCACAATATTGATCTCGCTATTTGACGAGAACTTAATATTGTACGACTAACTATATTGCTTGTTTACGAGCAAAAATAAGTTCGTTCTACATTCAATTATGTAAATTGCGCTTCATTTAATTTATTTTATTTGCATAAAAATAAATAAATTAAAACAAAGGGAAAAATTTTTTTTTCT
>NW_026939495.1:0-9103 GCF_032062105.1 Saccostrea cuccullata | reverse complement strand
CTCTATTAGAATGTTCAACTTCAGTTTGGCTATTTGAACCTTTTCAAGAGGCTAATTATTAGAGTATTTTTTTTGTCTCAGAAAAAGGGCAATATTCTCTAATCCAAAGAAAGATGCTACAAAATTTTTCTTGAAGCAAGAGGGATCAGTAGTATTTAAAAAAATCCAGAAATTTGAGGATAGGATGCGCCGACACATATTACTTATTTTCATTAGGGAGGGGGCACTACCAAAACTTCCATGACTTCCTTCACTTCATTCGACTTCATTAATGTGGGGACACAGGCATAATTATATAGTAGCTATGTTTTCTGTAGTATTCTATATGACGAAAAGTATTGGGAGGGCACGCCCCCTCCCACCCCCTATTCCTATGGCCATCTATACTAGTACATGTAAGTAAGGTCTGTGTTGTAATTTTAACGAAAATATACTAGTTATTGCATTGTCATTCAAAAAAATGTGAAGCTACTAAGAACTTTCAAAAATACCACCTGCCTGGAACACAGCCAGACCACATATCTCCACCGAGGGGATACGAAATACAGTAATCTCCATTGGTTATAATATATTGTATTCCCTAAAACAAGGAATAGAAATGTTAAAAGTGCATCAAATACGCATAAAAAACAAACAGTAACAACAAAATGAATCTGAGAGCATTTCACTTGACTGTCTTTAATGTAGGCTTTCGTTTCTAGGGCATTATCTCTTGAACTACTGGAGGAACTCTTGAAAGATGTACATGTTACAAGGATGTTCTGGCATTCTAATTATGCAGATTCCCAGACAGTTGACAAGAGAAACATCTTCGAGCTTTTATCTGATTATTCTTTACGGGCGGTCTGAATACTTCGGTTTTCGTGACTTTTGTATAAATATTACATGTCTATTGTTTTACAGTGCGTTATATTATCTACATACTTCAACAAAAATGGCCTTGGTTATTAATCTTGAGGGGTTAAACTAAATTACATCATGCAAGCTTGACTTTTTACAAATACCGACATACTGATTTTACAGATTAATAGATTTGATTAGATAAAATGGCATAGCTGTAAATATAATTATCCAGTAATATCAATAAAATCGAAGCATCAGAAAATGTTAAGCATTGCAAAATACTAACTTCTTTGAATTCGTAAATCACATGAACTTGTTCCTTAAAACCGATTGTTATGTTGTAAACTTCTTGCTGAAGAGAAACTTTTCTGTCATCATAACTGTAAGCAACATGAGTAATAACGTCAGCAAGTGACGCAACATCTACGTCATGGTCGTATCGTCCAAGCTTCTGGATAGCAACTCCGGTCCATTGTTGCGGGCTGCAGCAACCTTGGCGGGAAAATACGTGATGCAAAACCGAGAGGACAAAGATAATCAGACATATAATTCGGCGAGACATATTTCACAATACTTGTGGGAGTGTCTTCGTGTTGTTATCTGGAGGGGTGTTGATACTGATTTTATCTGGATCGCTCCATTGCATCTACGCTTGTTATCAGAAGCTAAAACAAACGAGAAAAGAGTGTTTCAGATAGACAAAGATCAACTTAGTCGTTTATCGATAATAAAAAAAAAAATGCTCTATCTGTATATGTTTTAGGAATTTTTTTTTACAGTTATTTTATCTTATTTGAAGTTAAACAAAGGTATTATATTCTCATCCCCTTTATGAGACTACTGAACAAAATTACAAACAGATTTCAAAATTCAACTTTCGAAGTCGCTTTTGAAGACGGTGAAATAAAATTTTTATTGTTTGAATATTATCCAATTTTTCAACTTTTTATGAATGTTGTGAATAAAAAAATAATACTGTCACAGAGCAATCGCCCGATTTTAGTTAATTAATTGTAAATGAGTGAGTGATAGGTTGCAGGTGCGCGGCGCAGGCGTTGTAGCCCTGTTTCCCAAGAGTGTAGTTTTAGTTAATTCGAGAGAAAGCGAGTGGACAAGCACGGATTTATAATTTGTTTATTTGTCATTTCTGTTATCGTTGTTTATTGTGCATGATAGAGTTCTGAGAGATGAAAGTGAGCACTAGATTGATTTGTGTGAGAAAGTGGGCCCTGGGAACCTGAGTGAGAGAGAGAGGAGAACAAGTCTGAAAGTCAACGAGTGTGGACGTGTATTTTGTATTGTGAACATTGTGATTTCTTATAAATATATCTTGTGTTGTAATTATGTAAATAAACGATGTAAATAAAAACAATCGTCATTAATTACCAGTGCCAGTGACAGGGAGGACCCCCGTCACATATTATGGTGGCCAGCGGTCGGATTAGATTATCTTAACTATGTCAACATATACTTTGGAAAATTAACTCTTGGTCAAATACTGTGAAGATGCCACGGAAGAAGAGACAGGAGCCAATTGAGTATGTTATTCCCGAAGCCGTGCCTGAAGTTAGACAGTCGTCCAACCTGATAAAGCCTACCCCATTTTACGGTAAACTCGACGAGGACTTTGATTCGTGGATTAAGAACTTCGATCGAATATCCAGAGCTAATTTCTGGACCGAACCAAGAAAATGCATAACGATACCTGCATTCCTTCGAGATCAAGCTGCAGATTATTATGAATCTTTAGACGACGATGTGAAAGATGACTATCGTTCTGTCTGTGACGCTCTGCGGGAAAGATTTATTCCTAAAGAACTCCAATCACTGTATTATTCCAACTTGTTCGGATACAAACAGGCAGAGATGCAAACCGTAGAAGATTATGCGGCGAACATAACGAAGCTTACTACACGTGCCTATATGGACATGCCTGGGAGGCAAAAGGAAACCCTCACTAAAGAGCATTTCGTGCAAGGATTGCGGCCCGAAATCAAGAGGTATGTGTTACTTTCTAACCCTAAGACGTTTGAGGAAGCTTTTAGGCATGCGAAGAGGGAAGAGTGTAACAACTTCCTGGCAGATGCCTCGATGGCCAGAGGAAATGTGGCATCTATGTCGTACGCTCCTACGAGAACGGAAGAGCTGGAGAAGTCACTCGCAGACCTGACCGCCAAGGTGTCCGTAATGGCGACTGAAATCGGTAGATTCGCATCTAAACAGCAATTTGTTCCTCCGTCTCGAGGACAAAGCCGTGGAGGAAGCCGAGGAGGAAGAGGCCGAGGATTCGGATTCCGCCCCAGACCGGACCGAAATCTTAGGACGACAGACGGGAGACCAATCTGCAACAAATGTCGTAGAGTAGGACACATAGCAGTCCGTTGTAATGAGCAACAAAAAAACGCCAATTCGGAAAACTAAAGTCCGCCCTTTTGTGTGGAGGTAAAGGGCTAGAGGATCTAAAATACCCTCCTAGAGACAGCCGGTTACGTAAAATAGAAGAGGATAATTCTTCCGGAAGTAGTGAAAAAAATGTTGAAAATGTGAAAAATGTATGTGAAAATATTGTTTCTTGTCAGTTAAATCCTAAATTTTGTACCGCCAAAATTAAAGGATATGTGAATGAAAAATGTGCTGCGATGTTGGTCGACACCGGATCTAGTGTCACGATTATAAATGAAGCATTCGCAAACCAGAGTGGTATGGTGCCGGCTGGAGGAGTTAGTGTTACATCGGCAACGGGCAACCGTGTCGATATTGTTGGGAAGTGTGACTTTAGGTTAAGAATTGGTGAACAAACCGATGTTGTATATAATGCATTTGTTGCTCGTGATTTCCCGTATGATTGTATTTTAGGTTTGGACATTTTGAAGGACTGTGCATGCTATATTGATGTTGCAAATGATTCTGTATATATAAATGATGAATGTATCTCATTTATTCCTGATGCAAGTTCGACTGGCGAAAGTGTGCAAGATGCATGTAATTACAAGAACTTGAATGGGATTGAAATAAGTGAGAGTGATGAGTTTGGTGAGCAAGGTATAGATGATTTCTATGTATCAGGTGATTTAGGTGAAACGGAACGCAAGTCTATTACTAAGGTATTAGATAAGTATAGAAAAGTGTTTGCTTTCAGTGATAATGAATTAGGGAAGACAGATTTAGTTGAACATTCTATAGATACAGGGGACAGTAAACCTATTCACTTGAGGCCTTATAGGATTCCTCACAGCCAGCGGATGTTACTGGAATCCCAGATAGAAACAATGTGCGCTAATGGAATTGTGCGACCGTCTGAGAGTCCGTACTCCGCCCCAATTGTTTTGGTGCCGAAGAAAGATGGCAAAGTTCGCATGTGCATCGATTTTCGTAAAATAAATGAAGTCACCAAAAAGGACGTTTACCCTCTCCCTAGGATCGACGAAATGCTGGATGCACTTAATAAGTCCAAGTACTTCAGTGTCTTAGATTTGTGTCAAGGATACCACCAAGTTCCCATTAAGGAAAGTGACAGAGAAAAGACTGCGTTTTCCTTCTTTGGAGGGCATTATGAATATAATTATATGCCATTCGGATTGTGTAACAGTGCGCCAACATTCCAGAGACTTATGGACTCTGTGCTTTCCGGATTACTGTGGAACACGTGTCTTGTGTATATAGATGACGTAATTGTCTTCTCGGAAACTATTTCCGACCATGTCAAAAGACTTGAGGAAGTGCTAAAACGATTCGAAAATTCGGGGTTAAAGCTAAAAGCGAAGAAGTGTTACTTCGGAAAAACGGAGGTCACGTTCCTCGGACACAAAGTCTCAGCTGACGGAATATCACCTGACACTGAGAAAGTAAAGTCAATTCACAACTTTCCGAAGCCAACAAATGTGAGCGAACTTAGAAGCTTTCTGGGACTCATCTCTTACTACCGTAAGTTTGTAAAGAATTTTGCAAGTAAGGCTGCTCCCTTACACAAGCTCTTAAGGAAAGGTGTCGAATTCATTTGGGACAGTAACTGCGAAAGTGCTTTTGAATTCTTCAAATCAGCTTTGACCAGCTTTCCTATTCTTAGATATCCAGATTTCTCACTTCCGTTTATCCTGTACACGGATGCATGTGACACTGGTGTAGGTGCCGTATTAGCCCAAGAAGGCCCAGATAGTGAGCGGACAATAGCGTACGCGAGTAGGAGTCTAAAACCAAATGAACAGAACTATGCAGTTATCGAAAAAGAGGCATTAGCCATTGTGTGGAGTGTGAAATACTTTAGACACTATCTATTCGGCCGGAAATTTACTGTGATAACTGACCACAACCCATTACGGTGGCTTATGGACATTAAGAATCCAGCAGGACGCCTTGCGCGATGGTCATTAACTCTTCAAGAGTATGACATAACCATAAAACATCGACCTGGAAAGGTTCATCAAAAAGCAGACGCCTTATCTCGAATTCCTGCCGAATCCCCTATAGCAGCCACCTGTGCTAAGGCAGACGCAGATGTGATACCAAAAAGGTCATATCAGGACATCCGCGACCGTCAGAAAAATGACCCTCTCCTAGCCGCTATCATTAATTACTTAGAGAAGGGAGAGTTGCCTGAATTATCTTCAAAGGCCCGTGAAACTGTAATATTATCTGGTGATTATGAACTCGGACACAATGGTCTGCTATATCATCTTTGGCAGCCTGGATCTCATAGACGACGTCAAGCTATTAGACGCCAAATAGCTGTTCCAAGGAGCCTGATAGATGAAGTCATGTATGCCTGTCACGACGACCTGACAGCCGGACATCTCTCCTTCCAGAAAACGTATGACAAAGTCCAAGAGAGATTTCATTGGAAGGGTATGTATTCAGATGTAGAGTTTTGGTGTAGATCATGCGTAGACTGTGCTACCAAGAAATCACCGAAAAACAGACCAAAGTGCCCAATGAACCCGCTACCGGCAGTTAATGGACCATTCGACAGAGTAGCTGTAGATGTCCTTGGACCATTCCCGCCAACCTACAAGTCCAATAAGTACATTATTGTGTTCAGTGACTACCTAACTCGATGGCCTGAAGTATTTGCCGTAAACAATGCAGATGCAGAAACGACTGCGCGACTTTTTGTAGAGGAAATAGTGTGTCGTCATGGAGCGCCTAGAGAGCTACTATCAGATAATGGCAAGAACTTTAGATCAAACCTGATAAAGGAAATATGCAAATTCACAAATACCAGGAAAACGTTCACTACTGCCTACCACCCGGAGACCAATGGCCTAGTGGAACGCTTCAACGGAACACTCACAACGATGTTGTCAATGTATGTGTCAGGACATCAGCGTGACTGGGACACCTTTATTGTCATCTCCCTCGGGAGATGACACATTAAGATTGTATGCCGGAAGCGAAGTCCTAGTGTAAGCCTCCATTAATCTTTCGGGAATCCTCGAGTTTTACAATATCTCAAGTGAGAATCTACACAAGTAGCCTGTAAACTGGTTTTCTTTTAAAAGAACTAGCTTAGAAGTTTGTGATTTGATGATGATGCGATTTTTCTAAATATAGATTGAGATGTAAACAATGAGCGCTCGGCCTTATTATTCAGAAAGAAAACAAGCTGCACAGAAATCATAGAGAGTCCGACACACATCGCCTGGGTGGTGGGGGTTCTTCAAAATATACATGTGCACTGTACATGTATGTTCTCATGCATAGTCTTCTTGGCTTTTACGTAAATGATGGTCAGAACTTGATAGAAATCTCCTAACTAGGTCAGCGCGTGTGTAAAGATCCTCTGCGGCCGACGCGTGGATCCAAGAATTCACAGATAAACAGCATCAAATTTAAAACATTCGTAAAAGTAATCACTTTAAATGATATGGATTGATGGTGAAAACTCTAATTTTTGGTTCATTAGTCATTCTATAAAATTGCTGTCATTTTTTTAAAATAATACAAGTCTGATTAAGCGATCGAATGTATATAAAGAGTAAATTAAGAAACTTCAGAAATTAGAAGCACATAATTATTATAAGTGGATACATTGATGTCCATAAGAAACTACATACATTGGAAGATTCAAGATCACAAAGAATCATTATGAGTATTTTTTTTGCATGTCTAATCTATTCTTTTTTTTAAGGAGTTTTCATGTTTATAATTAAAGAATTTGCAATTAATCATTTTCTTTATGCAGTTTTAATTGCATTAATGGCAACAAAGACATCAAATCACTTCTCCTATATTTTTGAAATGAGGCCAAAATTATAATTATACAGAATTGTTTAAGTTTAGTATGCAGAAAAAACTTTTACCCTCGTAAGTTCGGAGTTTCCAAATGAGGACTCTTTCCAGATAATTTGAAAATACTTAATTTTGGTAGAGAGCATTTAAATGTTATTACTTGCATAATTTCAAAGCACGTGTGCGTTATTTCTTTGGATAAGCTAAGTGTGTATGAAACGAAGGTTTCATATCTTAAGACTTATGTGCTTTGCAAGTTAATTACATTGATCATGTCGATGGCAGTGAAACTATCCTATGCTTTATTTTGACAGTAACGTGTGGAAGTGCTTATATTTTATAAAGCGTTTATTAACAAAGGTGGATCCAGAAGTTTTAAAAAGGGTAGGGTCCCACCGTCACACCAAAAACTGAATTATTAAATCTTATGGATATTTTAGACACAAAATTTTACAAAGTACAAATGACATTCATAAAGTGACAAATAATTTCCATATGAAAGAGTTTTTTTTTAAAACATAATTTATTATTAATTGTTCAGTGTGAAATGCTTTCGGAACATATGAATCATGATATTATTCAGATAATTTAAGAAAATCGGATCTCCAAATTTGTGCCCTAGCTCTTTTAACCCTGTATTGTTGTAATTGTTCACTGCAATTTAAGCCCCCCCCCCCAAATCCACACTGTTTGTTGAAGTATAGGCATGTACTTCCCCCCAAAAAGTTAAAATATTTCCTTCCTATCCACAACATAGGAACATAGGATTTTGGAGTTTGATAATTTCTCTTTTTTCCCAATCTAAAATTGTTCATGTAAACTGCCACTCCCCTTCCCTAGAGAAATAAAAAAATCTGTAATAACTGAGAAAAAAAGTTAAACTTCACTGTTTATTCTTTGACAGTAATGAAGCCAAATAGATGACATTTCAGGCTTTCTAGAAAGCCAAACTTGTACCCTACATACTGTTTGCATATAGGACCGCCATTCACGAGTCTACAAAAGAGTCACCCTTCTACCTAATGCACTTGCGAGATCCTGTTCTACCCGTTGAAGCCGCGCTCTGTCCGCCAACATTTTCTTACGCTGTAGCAGACGACTATAAGGAAGAGGCAAAAGTCCGCCTCCAAGAGGCCTACACGCTTGTCAAAGAAAACTTACAAAAATGTCAACAAAACCAGAAGGAACGCCATGACCGCGCAGCGAAAGATACTCACTTTACTAAAGGTGACAAAATATGGTTATTTACTCCAACGACTAAACCTGGACTCTCTCCTAAACTTACCCACAATTGGCACGGACCGTACGAGATCATCGAGCGATTATCTAATGTTACATACAGACTACAGGACCCTGATCACAAATCAAAAACTTTCACAGCGCATGCTAACAGGATGAAGCCGTATCTTGATCCTAATGACCGCCCTCATCACGACTACATCCCGGACGAGGACGTTGAATACGAGGACGAGACGGCCGATGACAACGGTCCCATTGTCAAAGTATTAGATATGATGTGGTCAAGAAACGACTCCAAGCGGTTAGAGAAACGTTATTTTGTGCAGTTTCAGAACGGACACTCCCAGTGGTTAGGTGAAAATGAAATCAAAGACTTTAGGATTGTACAAGATTTTATTCAGTCAAAGAAATAAATAATTGTCATTTGAAGTGTATATATGTAGGTTGTGTATATAATGTATATCTAAAATGAACATTTGTTTTGAAAAAAAAATGTAAAGATAAAACGCAAAAATCTAAGAAAAAAAGGTAAAACATGAAATGTGTATGCATGTTAAACTATGTTATTATTTCTGTGTGTAGTAAGGTCTTTTTATCTATGAATGTGTGATTCTTGTAAGCGATATCAAATTGTCATTATCAGTCTACTACATGTAATGTTATTAGTGTGTCGGGACACCACACTTAAGAGGGGAGGTATGTCACAGAGCAATCGCCCGATTTTAGTTAATTAATTGTAAATGAGTGAGTGATAGGTTGCAGGTGCGCGGCGCAGGCGTTGTAGCCCTGTTTCCCA
>NW_026939494.1:0-9014 GCF_032062105.1 Saccostrea cuccullata | reverse complement strand
TACCGCCCGAAAAACCTACAAAGCGTACCTGAATTCCTTTTTATCGTTAGAAATCGCTAGATTTTCAAGAAACGCCACAAAATCATCCTAGAGTTTATACGGAAAAATTAATGGAACCGGAACCGGAAGTGCTTTCCCCTCAATGTCAAACTGGAGGAGTGGGGAATACATGTAAGAAGACGCTATGTAACTATTGTTGACAAGGCACAGACAATTTCGATAAGCCCCCTTGTCATCCTAATCTCAACCCTAATTAGCATGTCTGGAAGAAGATAGACCGGAGTGTAAGACAGCTTTTCCAGCAGCAGAATCTATCGAAACTATAGGACGACCTAGTCTCCATATGGAAAAACATTCAATGAAAGAATTAAATAGTGTGAATTCTTTGAGGAACGGTTGTCTTGCTGTGAATTCGTTTGAATGGAGAATAATGCAGTATTTAACGTTGTGAATTTTTAATTCTAGGGTGCCTTAACGTTTCTGCATATTGTGTTAAAGCGCTTCAATTAAATGAATTAAGTGAGGAAAATTGTTCAGCTACTTTATTATCCTGTATACTTATCAAATTATACTGTTAAAATAATTCAATATAAGAGCGGTGTAAAGCAAAAACTTGCCTGGAGACTTAGAAATTTTGACTAGTATAAGATTGAATAATTGATTAAATAAAGAAAAATATACATTTTAAAGATAATTTTTATTACTTAAAAATATCTATCATCAAACCTTTTGAAAAGCATTCTTCCAAATAAAATGTTCAATTGGATAAAAAATGAAATTACGAACCCTTTTTGCAAAAACCTATGCAGTATGCGAGGATGGAAATACCTTAATCGCCTTTTAACACAACATTACCAATGCAATTATACAACTACTGTTAAAAGGAGAACAGAAGACAGATATGCACCGACTATGTTTTGAGTCGGAAAAAAATAGATGTCTGTCATGTCCTCATTATCGGACGGAAATCGAAGACATTATGGGGCCCTCGCTTTAGAAAACAGATTCGTACATCGTAAATACATACTTTTATTTATTGTAATTCAGTCAAGTTGTATATATCACGTTGATTATTCCAGGAGACTATAAGACTATTGAACATGAACTTTGGGAAAACCCAGATTTTGTTGTTGTACAGTTGAAGATGACCAATGGCTATGTTTCCGAGGCAGCAGGCGAGTCTGGACAAATTGTAACTTCTTACTTTCTGTAGAATCATCAATTTTCGTCGAGGCCAAATGATCCTCGATTTCGTTGTCCACTTTAATATACGACTTAACATCCTCCACGAACAACTGTCTACGTATTTATTAACTTAAAAAAAAATTCTATATATACATGTAAACGTTACCCACGAACGTTTTTTAAATTTTCAAAGAACAAAAGCAAATTTTGTTGAACCACGATCAATGGACTCACACAAATGAAATAATTCCACGCTTTATTTTTCTCAGTTTGTAAACTTTTTGTATTTCACAATATAGACCCAAGACAATCCATTTAAGGAGTTGTTTATGGCATTTCATTGTAGGTGTGACATTCAATTCAGAAGTCTTCAAAACATATGAAAAAATCTGCGGGACTGTTTTTGCATTTAATGACCAAGAAATCCGTCTTTGGTCTATGTCCGGTAAGGTTTTTATGTTAGTTATCGCTGTATCATATCAATAATATAAGATTTAAGAGAAATCAAAAACTTGTACATCATATATCTTTTTTTTAGAAGTCTTTTTACTTGTTTCGAGTTTTTTTATAGCTCACCTGAGCTGAAAGCTCAAGCGAGCATTTCTGATCACCTGTTGTACGTCCATTTCTCTAGCTGTTCGTCCGTCCGTTTTCACATTTTTAATTTCTTTTTGAGAACAACTGAGAGAATTTTTTGCAAACTTAGTACGAAACATCCTGAGGTAGTGTAAATTCTAAATTATTAAAATTATAAACCCCGGGAGAAAGGCGGACCATGAAAGGGAATCCAATTTCTATATTGCAATATTTAGAAAAAAATCAAAAATCATCTTCTCAATAACAACTTGGCCAGAAAAGCTGAAACGTATGTGGAAGCATTCTTGGGTATTGTAAATTCTAAATTGTTTAAATCATGACCCAAGGAATGCAAGTTTTACATTGAAATGTATATGAACCATCTTTAAAATCTTCTCAAGAACCACTGGACCAGATATGCACAAACTAATGTTGATGCATCGCTTGGTAATGCATGTACCTATAATTTTACATTGTTCAAATCATGATCCCCCGGAGGAGGGCGGGACAACGATAAGAAAATCAAAGTTAAACATTGAAATATATACAAGTGTAGGGAAAATCCAGAAATTCTTAAACTTATGTTTTTGGTGTAGATTCTAAATTCTTCAAATCATGACCCCCGGATAGGAAGGGGTCACAATAAGGAATACAAATTTTACATTGAAATATGAAGGAAAAATCTCGTCTTCTCAAGAACCACTGGCCTAGAAAAGCTGAAACTTAGCAGAAGCATTCTGTAGTTGTGTAGATTTTACATTCTTCAGATAACGTGGCATGTGCAGTAGATGGTTGGGGAACAGAGGGCTTTAGGAGCAACACTGCTAGTCTGTATATCCAGGCCTGGGTACTGTATTCCTGTGATAAGCTTTTCTCCACACAATTCACACTGGATAAGAGCGACACAAACACTGTGGAGCGAGTAAGCCTGGATTCGGTCTATAGTTTAGATTCAGCATTCGTTTCTGTTCTGGTAAGTCTAAAGTTTAAGTTTAGTGTGAAAATATCCAACATTGAACAGGTCATATTCATTCTTTACGCTGCTTTTGAGTTGTGCTGCAAAGCTATTTCCTAAATATGTTGGGGTTTTTCTATGATTAAAAAAAACCTATATTGTATTTTTTCATCAAAATAAAATAATTTTCGGAGTTTCTAATGGAATACTGTCTAGTAATTTATTTATTGTCAAGCAAATGATCAATTATGCTTTATTCTTAAATTGCAACTGGGAATGTATCATATCTAAATAAACTACATGAGTTAAACTTGTCAGTTTATGTAAAAGGGAAAACAATCGAAATTACACCTCATATATCTTGTTCCATGTTTTCTATACACTTGTTTCTTGCTCAATTCCATCAGCTGAAAGTATTATCTCCAAACAACGAGGGATTCATGTTTCACGCTGGTGGTAGCGCCATGATTGATACCTCTAATGACCCATATGGAGCTATAATTTACGGATACAATGAGACAGAAGTTATGCTCTGGAGACCATCCCAGACAAATACAGATGGACATTTGGTGTACGTGGGTGGAAAGTGGGGTGACGGGCAAAGTAATCAAGAAAGTGAAGTTGTAGAAGTCGTCGTTAAAGTTATTAACATCACAGGTAAGTATTTGATAAGTTTCAGCAGCACATACTGATGACGTATAAGTGCCGTGACGTCAAAACTCCCTTGCTAAATGTAGCTGCTACTAATATCCCCAAACTATGAATGAAACTGATAAATACCGTAAAAATTGCCAAGTGAACCCGATACATTTTTGGCCACACAAGACAAGGAATATTCATTTCACTTTGATAAATACATGTAGCTTTAACATTTAGTGATTAAATCCCACTAAACATGCATTAAACATAAAATTTCTTTTCCTGTCCAGTAAAAACGTTCTGATAATGGATATTGATACTACATATAGATAAAAAGAACATCATAAAAGAAGAATTGCCTTTGGTTTTCAAATATTATTACATTGTAGTTCTTTCTATGTAGGCACGCCTTGCAGTGGTACAGAATCATGTTCACCTGATTTGTCAAAGACTAGATGCATTTCTACAGGTATTATTTATTCGTCTTAACGATATTGCTAGGTTTTTTTTTTGGCAGAATCTGTTAAAAATTGTAATATTTTCATTTTAAAAAACTAGTTCATCACTGTAAATTGCACGACCATTCGAAAACATAAATGATGATACAGAAAATGTTAACGTAATTAATATCTTTGTTTCAATATCGAATTCGTTGGCATTTATTCCAACTAGTGTTTTTATCGAAGGACTGTATTTGAAATAAGGATAACATATATTTCAATGCAGATTGTCCAATCCCTCCTGATATTGACAATGCTTATAAATTATATGAAGGAGTGACTAATGGTAGCAAGACGTTGTACTCTTGTAAACCTGGATACACTGAAAGTTCAGATGACGTCATAATTAACTGTGTAGAGGGTACATGGTCTTTCACTGCAATGTTCTGTAGAGGTATTTTACACCTTTGTGGATATATGAGAAAAATGTGAAAATTACATCACTAATTTAAAAAATATCTTTAACAGGATTTGTAATATAATAAAATTCTGAAACTTTTTATGTGAATTTGTTTGCTCCACACCTCCTGCTGTTGAAAATACAACAGTTTTTGTCCAGGACAATAGAGCAAAATATTTCTGCTTTACGGGATATTTCCTTATAATAATACAATTGACGTCATCGAGTGCAGATACAGCACCTGGCCATGTACTGACTTTAAATGTATAAGCAAGGATCAAGATCTTTATACATTTTTTTTACATGTAATACATGTCTTAAGTAGCATTTCACGAATATAAATATTTTATGTTTGTTTAGTCTTTAATAAAATATAAATACATCCTTTACAAAATGTTGTATTAATGGTTTGCACCAAATCATATTCTTAAAGTATTGTAAGTCAGAAAAGCATAGTTTGTAAATTATCTTAATAAATTGATACATAAAATTATTTTTTTATATATATCAACTAATCATTGGAATTTCACTACATGTTTGTCTATCTTTAAAGAATCTTGTCTTGATCCACCCACCATTGCTAACGCTGACGTCATGGTCTCCAATAATGTTGCTCTATACTCCTGTCGTCAGGGGTCTTCCTATGATTTTTTTCTGAGCCGTCCCGGACACTGTAACGAATCAAATATTACTCGTGCGACCTAGTAAATATTTTGCAACACATTAAGAAATGTGGTAATCAGAAAATCAATTAAAGAGCAAGAGCCACTTTGGGCATTATTTGGCCCTGAGAATTTCTGAAAAATCAAAACCGCTCAGTTTAGGTTGCCAATTCAGTATTTATCACTTGGAGTGCTGGTGACCACGTATCTATTAATTGTGACGTAATTTCACATTTAGTCAATGCATTATGACGTCATAAAATGCGTCATTTTCCTCATATCCTGTAAATTCCTTTGAAAATGACCTAAAGTTGAAGCATTTTTTCAATATTTCATATACAGCACAACCTCTGATCCAAAATATGCAAATACATAATAAAAGCTTTGTTTCTGAAGATCAGAAAACCTGTTTTATTTTTTGGATGGGCTGTGCTCATATTTTAATTCTTTGCTGCAGGTAGTCAAATATGCATGTATTCTGCAAATTTCAAGAGCAATTTTTCAAAGCCTGTATTCCAATGTGTGGATTCTCAAAACGAAATTTTATTATAGAAAATGAAAGCACCAAGTGTCTACTTTATTTTGATATAAAAATGGGAAAGAGGGTGATAGTTAATTAATTGATATAAGTACAGGGCCATTTTATGCATAAGATGGCTCTTGCTCTTTCTCTAACAGGGCACTTAATCTTCTCTTATCATCACCGAACAGATTCATGGAATTTTCATTATTTCCGAATCAACAGAACTTTTTAAAGAATAAACACACATAATTATCCCCCGAAAATTAAAATAATTCCTAAATAATCGAATCGATCTTTTAGCGATAATTGTTTGCTTTTCATGGATTATTTAAATGTAAAAAGCATACAATTCCTTTCAATTTTCTTAGCAGTTACTTTAAAATTTAAACAAGCCACTTAAATAAGGATTGTTTACGTTTTTTAGATACAGCAAAGAGAATCAGAAGCAATATCACCAATGAGACGCTTGCAGAATGGATAAAAAAGATGAAGAAGAATCTATCCGTACATAAATCAAAAACCAGTGCCTATAACAGAAGCTTGATCAGTGTCTACGAATCTCGTCCTAGTGCTGTACAGATAGGAAGTTTTGGGGTCTTTCTGATAAGTTTTACTATAATAGTTTTCATTTTACCCGATATAGTTTCTGTTGTCAAAAACTTGCGTAATAAAATAAATAAGAACTTTTGTCATCATCGGACGAAGAGAAATAAAATACTGGTACATGTATATAGATAAATATATGTTATGTTTTGTATTGGTTTATGGACTTAGATCTTGAACACAGTTGGTTGTATCCACATGTTTCATTAGACTACATCTGATGCATTTGTTGTTCAAATGGCATTCCAGAACATGTTAGTCATAATTATGAAAAAGTTAAATATAAAATGTCGTTTGTTATGATACTGTTTTTCGATGTACAATTGTGAATTAATTTAATTTTTATGATTTTTTTTATTGCGAATAAAAGCGATGTTTATCTTCTTGACTATAACTTTCCTAATAGATATATACAAATGAAGTACAAAAGGATGTGATAATTGTAATATCAACAGGTTATCTTCGTGTAGACAATGTTGAGGATTTGTGAAATATCCTCATGCGTTCTGTCATCCCTAGTATGGGAATTTGATTTACATCTTTGGGATGAGCCGAGACTTTTTGAGACAAATATTGCATCATAAGAAGGTGATAAACAAGACCTCTGAATGCGGCTGAAAGATGCAATGTAGATTCAATAGAATATCTACGTAAAAAGATATACAGACCTTCTATGATTTGTTTGCTTGTTATAACAACGAAAACGTTTGTAATATCAGTTTAGATTGATTGATTGATAAGCTGTGTGTTGTTTAAATTCCCTCTTGAGAATTTATAACGCCACGACTTGCCGGTATAGAGCTGCAAATGGTGTCCTATACTCGGCACTTAAAGCCATTGACCATCGAGAGGTCGTTTTCTAGCCAACATCTACTGGGGGTTAGGTTTATGGTCTCATCCAAAAGACTGGTCTCCACGTCTTACATTGGGATTCTAACCTGTAACTTTAAGCTTTGATAGGATACCGATTTTTTTTGTTCTGATAATCCTAATGGTGGGGCAGTAGGAATGGTCTTTCAGTGCTCTTAGAATATGAGCTTTCTCGACCTGGCCCATTCGATGACCTGATCAGTTGCGTGTATTCGTGAAACGTACAATGCAGATATTTTGAACTAAATTGGAGGGATATATGGCTGTTTTATAACCATTTTTAAATAATTAACGCGTAAAAATAGAGTCAAAAATGAATGGGAACGTCAGTAAACGTGACTTGTACGAGGGTTGATCCAAAAGTTTATGGAATTTATTTCTAAAATTGTATCGTGATTTGATGAAAGAAAACTATAGACTTATTCATAACATAGAGTCATTGTGCATCAATACTGGAATATTTCACCTAATTCCTATTATTAATAAGGTCACACGACTTTTCTGGAAATGGATGATTGTAACATCTGGGGTAGACTTAGACGTTACGTCAAGTTAAGTATGTTACGTCACGTTATAAGAGCATATCAGACTCCTGTCCGATTTGACTAAGTAATTGTACAGAATTCTGCCTTTCTCTCTATTTTTTTCAAGAAAAGCCTTAAAGTTCGTATCCTGTCACACCGACTTATCTTCATATTACAAAACGTACAATCATATTTCATCTTTACATATGATATCAAAATTTCAGTAGCAATGTCAAGTACAAAACATCAGCGGTCAAAGTTCATTCACGCTTAATTTGTATATAAAACAGGCCATCTGAAAGGCTGCCTCACCTTTTATTAAATGATAAGGAATTTTGGTGCTCTCTGATTGGTCTAGACGCCATTTACTGGTGTGTACCTCAGAGTGAGTTCACCTCAAACCTCAAATGACGTTCTGGGAGGTTTATTTGGGTTTTCCCTCTCGACCAACCATAGATTTGCTTACAGCTTTTTCGACCAATCAGATTGCGTGTTTCAAAGCATGTGTCGGTGTGAATGTAAACATGTCAGACGCCATTAGCAAGGAGATTACGAACTTTTGAAAGTAAATGGTTGAGTATTTATTGTTTATTTATATTGTTTTTAACTTTTTAACTAATATTTGTTTAGCTGTTGAAGTTTATCAACATGTAAAAAGTGTAATTACACTTTACATTATGGATGTTTATATTTGATGGAGACAAGAATGAAAGAGTCAGCAGTGTTGTAAAATTCCTCATCATTTAATAAAACGGTTATTGACTTTTGAATTCGGTCTACTCGTGACTATACAGACCTGGTCAGGTATTGGTTAACCTCGGCCTTCGGCCTCGGTCAACCAATACCTGACCAGGTCTGTATAGTCACGAGTAGACCTCATCAAAAGTCAATAATTGTTTATAATCAACCTCCATGGAAGTTCTTTTTTTCTTAAATTTCTCACGCCACTAGAAAACCAGTTGCTTATTGCATTTTTCTCCAGTCTGTATCAGTAGTATACGCGTTTAAGTCAGAGTGCTCCCAAGATTTTCAGAAAACTTATAAATTGGTTTGACGTTAGTCTAACAATTTAGAGCTTAACAATAAAACATCAACTAAAAAACTTAATTTCTACATAAAGCAGTCAAGCTCACACACAAAGATTGATAAGAATCTCGCAATTGTAATAATGACATAATTCTCATTTTTTGTGCCACTTATAGTGGGTTTTTTTTTCAAATCCATGTATCAAGAATAAAATTGATAATGAAAGAGTAAATGTCTCTCCCACATTTTCAAACATGCGTTTCTATGGCAACTGCCATTGCATTTCTGTCATAGCTTTTCAAAATTTTTTTTTTTTATTTCAAAAATCAACAATTGTTTATATTCTCACTTATAATTTTTCACCATTTTCACAAATAAATAAATAAATTTAAAACATGAAGAAATTCCACTAATTTTTGGATCAACCGTCGTATATTGCATGTTCAGCCAGTCGTGAGTTTCTTATTAATCATAGCATTAGATCTGATTAATCATTAGCATATCTCATCAAGATCTAGTAAACAAGGGTTGACTGTACATGGACCGTTGGG
>NW_026939493.1:0-91524 GCF_032062105.1 Saccostrea cuccullata | reverse complement strand
TTCATTAATCTATTGTTCACTGACTTTATCAGACTAGTTGATAAGCCATAACTTAAAAACTGAATTGTATACGGATTTTATCGTTTATTCATTTATGTAAATGAGTTCAGAGAGGCTATGCTACAACGCAGTTTGAGAATTACACACTTGAAATATTCTTTTCTCAAAGTTTGTTAAAATTATAACAGGAACCAAGTTAACGTACTTTGAAAAAACCTTTTAAAAGAGTGTTAATATCAACCATCTTAACGCACTTAAAAAGATAAATGTGCATTGATTGGTCAATATTCTAATAAATTTTCGCTATAATAAATAATACATTAATTTATTATGTTTGTTTGGTTAAATGTTCGATGATGAGTCCACCTCAGAATCTGCGATATTGACACAATAATCAGATATATACACTTGCTGTGACATTCAACTCGACATTTAGATCTATTGACGACGTATTGTCAATTAACAATGGTAATTTCCATTCCTATGTGGATATGATATATCCTGATGAGCTCAGTCTAAAAGGTACCACAAAGTCGGCCTTATCTATTTCATACTAGGATACTTGAATAAGACATTATTTAAAATATATTATTCAACATCAATGATAAAAGTGATGACTTTGACTTTTCTATCGTCAACTTCCCTCAATTATGCAGCAATATAACTTCATCACCTGCATAGAGAGTTTAAATATCTTTTTTGATTCTATGCACAAGAGCACGTACGCAGTATAAACAATTTCTGAAACAAGGTAAATTATTGACAAAAAAGTTGACGAAACAAAATATTAACAGTCTCATTTAAGTTTAATGGCCGACACATGACCTTGTCAGCAAATACATTTTATCACTTAGTCAAATGCTCAATGACGTTTTTTTTTACTTATTGTTGATTCATTATTTTTACATTTAATTGACGATGGATTGTTCCGTTATTTCCCGATCATGACAAAGAGCACACGGCGAATGTGACCGTTCGGTAGGAGATGCTTACTCCTCCATGGCAACTGATCCCACCTCTGATGTTTCTGAGGTCAGTGTTTGCTCTGCTCCTAATTTGTATTGTTTGACGAAATTTGATATTGAATATTCTTAATTATCTCCATATCCTTCATATTTAAGGCTTTCATATATGTTATTAAAGGGAAATGTTTCTATCAGAAATAACCAAGAATTAATTGTTTATTAGTCTGAAAAAAGTCGATAGATGTAGGGGGAGGACTACAAGTGATTGACTTAAACACCCAATTTTATGGTAACGCCCCCAAAATCTACCTGATTCAAGATCAATAATTTTCCGCCTGTCAATCATTAAAAAACAATAGCTTCTGATTTGATTGACAGGTCTGCTACCTGTGCTTCCTGATAATCTGAGTTTGCTTGTTTTGAAAACAATTACCTGGTCTCGCGTCAAACACTTTCATATGTACCCGCATAGTATACATGTGGGCTTGAAAATTCCATTATGTGTGAATTTTATTTAAAGAAATTATTGAAAATAGATTATTAAAACATTGACATAATAAAAAAAATTCTTTTCAATCTTCATTGTTGTTTATAGACTTGTAAACTTGTGTTATATCGTCCAAGTTATTTGTAGAAAAAAGACCGCGTCCACAGAAACCGGCTTTATTTGCCGTAATTGGAAGTCCGACGATTTAAATTATTTTTTAAAGGTCAAGTACGGTAAAAATAGATCTTAAAAATAATGTTTATAATTCATTAAAAGCATTAAATGAAAGTTTATGGTGTGTTTGTTAAAAAAAAATCCAGACATAGACTCAAAATACCTGTTCAAATATCGTTATTTATAAACATGGGCGACAGAGTTATCGCTCTTTTTCATGACGTCATCAGAGACAATTGCTGTATTGGCGCTATTCTATAAACAGCCAATCACTGAATAAAATGAATAGTTTTAACGCTGAACCGTATTATTGACGGTTAACTCGAAGATATACTTGAGTTTACAGATTCAAACAATATATTACGTTTGAGCCCATTACGAAGCAATCAGAATATATTAGGCCTGCCTGCATGGATATGACATCGAAGTTAGAATCCGAGAATAATGAAAGTAAATCGGGAAAATCTCCAAGAAGCAATGATTTGTTGTGTTTTTTGTACTGAAAATAAATTAAAAACAGATATTCAAAAACGTTCAACATGAAAATCGAAACCTTTAGCGCATTATTTGCATCTATGTAGAATACATTGTTTTGTTCATTAGATTACCTATTAATAAACTAGTAGACTCGATGAGTATTGATAGTCAGCTGTGAAACCATGTAAACAATTATTAGCAAAGTTAAAAGTGATCAGCAAATACAATGAAGCGCATTGAAGTGGTAAAATTTTCCATTTGGACGAAACGTTCTGAGTCATGTTTTGAACGTCAATTATAACATAACGACACGCCCATTTCTTTAGAAACGAGAAAGGAATATTCGTCGTAATGTTTTAGGACACTACACTTTCCGCGACAAGCAACATGAGTTACACTGAAATGAAGATTTTTAAATAAGAAAGAGCTATGTATAAAGTTCCCGCTTTTGTAAAACACAAATTGCAACGGATTTGTACATAATTATGATTTTATCATGTTGATTGGAGTTACAATAACACATGTATCGGTCGAACACGTGCTTACTCGGTGTTTATGTAGACCGTCAATTTCATTGGCTATTATATTTATGAAATACCTGTTCTACAGGTATTCGATTGAATCATTAGACGGAATTTTCCTTTCTAAAGAAATGGGCGTGTCTAAAGATAGCTCAAAACGTTCCATCCAAACAGAAAATTTTACCACTTCAATGCGCTTCATTGTAACTCTGTGGCCGCTTGTGGTTGCTTTAAATCGTAACCACCACCCCCACCCCCCATTTCAATCAAAATAATAAAAAAAAAACCCTAAATATTCAGCATGCGAACATGTCTCTTTTTTTTTTTTAAAGGAGGCATTTAAATTTTTGGAAATTAATTTCCGAAATCTAGATAAAACAACAAGAGAATCCTGCTGTAGAAATTACGATGACCGTTCAAAAATTACGTAGACTGGTTGTACAGAAAAAAAAAATTGATGGCATAATCAGACAAAATGTCACATTTAATATAAACGATTCTTTATCTGTATGGTCTTCAAAATTTCATATCAAAATGTTGTAAATTGATATAAATTTTTGGTGATTATCAGGACATATCATAAAGTCACGGAGCAGCAAAATCTTCGTCGTCAGGGCATTACAAAAAATAATTAACTTTCATTTTCTCAGCATTTTCCAAGAGTTCTTGTTAAGCTTAAGTTACCTTATCTACTCAACATCCATACACTATTTGTTATCAAGCTTAAAATCTATAAAACAAGTAAAGCATATTCCTTATTTTTTGTTTTAATACCAAAAAACTGCAGGTACGTATTTATGAGATATTGTGTGACATTGGTCACTCTATTTTTACAGTCCGGAAAAAATTTTTGCACTTGCGCCTGAAGTATGGATCGATACACCCCCCCCCCCCCCGACACCTCTTTTTTTAATAAAAAAAATTGTAAGAGCGTAAAATATCTCAAAAATATAAAACTTTTCTGTCAATCACATCTATATGTCGTTCTATGCAAGCAGATTGTGCGTTTTTCAGTTTAGAGGGTGGCCATACTTCAGGCGCTTGTGGGTATTCCCCACCAGTACTAGTCCCTCTCCAATCTCACCATAAGAACCTATAACCATGCACAATCCTGCTGAGGATCTAGGAACTTCACATACTATGAATAAACCTTTCTCGTGACTTTATGTCCTTAATTTCATTATAGGTTCTCATGCCTCCCCCTCTCCAACTTTTTATTTAAAAAAAAAAATGTAATTTTACTTGTACTTTGACGACATTGTGAGTGAATTTTATGGTTTTGAACACATACTCTGTGCAGTCGCCATATTCAGAATGTAAAGGTTTTGTGATTTCGGAAGATGTAACGGTAATGAGCACCCGACAGATGAAAATTAAGCAGCGATAGTCGTGAGATGGAATTTGTTGCAATGTAGCGATTTTATTGAACTCCCATGTCTTATCTTTGAGTGTTTTGAAAAATAAGATGAGACAGAGAAAGTATACAATTTTTAAAACAAAATCCAAGTTAACTTTAAAAAATTAGATTAAAATATATATGCTAGTATTTTAAGAAAACAATCCGCTCTCTGCATTTTTTTCAGTGCAAACTCAATAAATCTCCACTTCCCCGGTATGCCGGTCCCATACAAAAAAAAAATCAGTAAATTAATTATTCTGGTTTGAAATAATAATGCGTATGGTCACTATATTTTCCAGATACGTGTGTATTTTTTTCTCTACTTGCTTACAGATAGATTAACTAAATATTTAATAAATTCATATATTGAAATTTTGCGGATGTTTCTTAATGCGCTGTACACAGACGATGTGTGCTCTACCTCTTTCGGGTCGCTCGAGAAAAGAAATAAACTTAACACTCTGTATTAATTTTACATAACAATTCAAAACTGCGCACTGCACCATAACCCTAGAAAGGATTATTAAAAAGCACTTGTAAACAACCAGTAAACACCTAATCCGTCTTTCTCTCGCTCAGTCGCTGCAGTCAAAAGTTGTCTCTGATGACGTAATACGTTATGGGCGATAACTCGCGTTACCAAAAAAATATTGATAGCCCAGGTAATTTTTAATCGCGCAGCAGAAGTCACGTCAGGCGGTGTTCAATTAAACAGCTATGGGAATTTAATCATATGAGACCGGTGGACAATTATGTATATATTATTCCAGTTTTACAAAATCTCCGTACTTGATCTTTAAGAAATGGGATGTAAGAAAAATATTCAGCACTAATAAACGGCATGGCATAGTTTTTAAAAGAAGTTTTATTTTGTACTATGACTTTATTCCGCACGATGTTGTACAGAAATTGATGTCAGAATTAATGCTCGAATTTCCTCAAGCGTCTGTATTTATGCGTAATTAAAATGTGAAGATAATTAAAAGTGATCGATTCCGAAAAGAAATCTTTCTAACAATAAAATTTTGTTAACACACGAAGAATAAAAAATATGGAATATTTTGGACAACATTGTTGGTCAGAAGAAAAAAAATCCCTATCGCGTTCACATGTTCACATGCACGACGGACATGTGGATTAATTTTTCTTTCAATATTCAGACTTTTTTAATCAAGTGATTTCTTTTATTGTAGATTAAAAAAGATAAATAATATTGATTTGTAGTTTTTACTCGTGACTTTTTCTTTAATATAAGGAAAACGTTTTCTAAAAGATAATTATACATATATATCTTATATATTTTTTCCTTCAAAACATTACGATGAATTTGTTTAGTTTGCAAATAGATTTCATAATGAACTAATTATTTTACGTAGTTTCACTCAAAACCAGACACAAAACACGTAATGTTGATCCTGATTACCGAACACAGACTTCCTGTGTACTGCTTCGTATACATAGATTTTTGACATCTTGGGTATTGGGGGTCTCCAGGTAATTAACACCACTGTTATTTCGACCACTCCCCCTCCTCAGATAACTGTACGGTGAAAAAAATTGGGCATTTAAAATGTAAAAATGAAACTCATTTTTTTTCTTATTCGTGTTAGTCTCCTTCACTTCTTTCTGGTTTTCATTTATTTACTTTAACGTAAAAGTTATCAATATCATACTAGTTTTGTTTTAAGAATTATGAAATAAAGCCAACCCTTAGACCGATGCTTCCATCCAGCCTTGAATTTTTTTTAAGAGTACAAAAGGTTGTAAGATATGTATAATGTTCTCATTAGGAATAAAAAGGGCAATATAACTTCAGTTAAAAATGGAGTGAAAATGGGGAAGAAATTAGTGAAAAATACTGGGAAAAATTTTTGAGCTACCTTTCAAAACAACCCACGAATCAAAACTTCAATGGTTACATTCTAAATCTTACATAGAATAATTCCTACTAATTGCCATCTTTTCAAATTAAGACATTGATTCACCAGCATTCTCCTTCTGTGAGAAGGATATTGAAACTATTGATCACTTTTTGTTGAATGCTCTGTTGTAAAAGAAGTATGGTTAGAGATTGAAGAATGGGTCTTGCAAAAAGTGAACAAGTCTGTTGGTTTTGATAAACAATCAATTTTATTTGGTAAATTTTTAAACAGAAACTCATACAAGTTAAAAGATCTACCTATTCTGATTATAAAACAATACAATTTTGCTAGTAAAATATGCCAAAACTATAAAATTAAACGTTGAGACTTTTAAAAATGTTATTACTGAAAGAATAAGAGTAGAAAAATTTCTGTTGTTAAAAAATTGTAAATATGATGAATTTGAAAGACACTGGCAGGAAATAGTTGAGAAACTTTAAAATTTTCTTATTGTTACCTGAATGTACAATAAAGGGTGTGCCCTCTCAACTTTCTCTCTCTTACTTTCTAGTTCTTTCCCCCTTTCTCTCCCCCTCTCACTTACCACATAAACATTCACACTAGTTTTTATTACTTCTTTTTATCTGTTTTGTTTTATTAAAAACCTTCTTGTTTTTGTATCTTTTCATATCTTTGTAATTTGTGTGAAAGTTAAAAAAAAATCTCTCCCTCTCAAAGAAAAGATTCATTAATGGTATTAATGATACGTCCGTCTTTGTACGTTTTATTGATGGAACAGCCACAGATCAAAAAATCAATACAGGTGATATGCCTATTTTTGTTCAGGCAGTGATTACTGGCAGTGTTTCTTAAGAAATAAACTGGAAACTATTCCGTGGATGTACGTAAATATATAAGAATAAGAGTTGGGCTTTGAGACCCGTATTCTACTTGATTTAAGTAAGGGTAAATCTTCTTGATTTATCTTTGCATCATACGCTGAATGACGTTTTTCATACTAATTGTTAGTCCATTGTTTATACACTCTTATTTTAAATATATAATAAATAAAAAAAAGAATAGATTGTCAATACAATAAATAGATACATAAATTAGTAAATAAATGTTCCTTAAAATATGATAAATAAACTTTGTATATAATGTATGTTCTTTTTTTAAAATATTTTTATGCATTTTTCTAATTCATTTATAATTGGAAACTATTCAGTGGATGTACGTAAATATATAAGAATAAGAGTTGGGCTAACACCTCGGCTAATGCCTCGGCTTTTATCTTTCAAAAAACATTTCTCGACATCGGAGGTTATTCTGCAACATTCACGAAAACGCGGACTTTATTTCTTAAATAAAATCCTACCGCAGGTAATCTTTAAAAATTGTATGTGATATATTAGAGAAAAGGAGCATTGCTCAGGTGTTATGAATTTAAAGCCGTATGTTTTTCTTTACTGGAGACAAAAAGCGGCGTCCCTATGTAAGTCAGGATTTCCTCTGATATTCTTGAAAAAAATCAAAAGAATGCAAATATAAATACATGTAATTAAAACGATTATTCAGTGAACATGGCATTATCAATATAAATAGCTCTGCTAGCATATTTCCCACGGTGCGTCGATTTACCCAAATGGACCCAAATGGAACCCAAATGGAAGCAAATGGACCCAAATGGAAACACAAGTGGACCCAAATGGAAATCAAATTGACCCAAATGGAAATCAAATGGAATATAAAACATGTTTTATAGTATTTTGTTAAAATGATGAAAATAAAAGAACTTACAGTTACAAAATGGAGTTTTTCAATTAATTAATATTTTCTTACATTGTATTCTGAGACATGAAATTGAATTAATTTTTTGTATTATTCTATATATCGGCAAAATTGATTGGGGTTAGGGAGGTGGGGGTGGGAGGGGTATGCCCCCCCCCTACTTCGTTCGTAGGGCCATAAATATATACTTTAGTTTTGTATTCAATTATGTACAAAGAAATTAAAAATAAAAAAAAAATCGTATTTTCTTAAAACTAAAATTAAAGAAAAAAATAATATGAAAATATTCTCTTTTTGTTAAGTTCATTATATTCACTATTTTGAATAAGTAACAACTTGAAAATACGATAATATATTTTATATTCCATTCGGGTCCATTTGATTTCCATTTGGGTCCATTTGAGTTTCCATTTGTTTCCATTTGTTTCTATTTGGGTCAATTTGTGTAAATCGACGCATCATGGAATATGGCAGCAGAGCAATTGTTATTCATAACGCCATGTTCACTGAATAACGTTATTTCTTAAATATCTATTTGAAATTTGCTATGTTTATTCAGAAAATATGTAATAAAGAGGAGTAAACATTTCAGAACGCATAGATAATTATTATTCACGCGATACAATTTGTCCACAATTTTATCGGACACCCTCCGTATCAGTGGCTGCAACGTTATTCTTGACAAACCAATCGTGTAGAATAGTTCGTGTATCGTGCGTGATCGTTCGTGTATCAGACTCAATTGTGTGCGTTTTTAATCGTGCGAGATCGTGCGTTTAGAGTCGTGTAAATTTCATTTTGTAAGTTTTTATCGGAATGTTATTTGTAAAATAAGCATTTCCCTTGTTTGTTTTTCTTAATTTATTTATCAAAATCCAAATAAAATTAATGAAGCGCAACTTACATAATAGAATGCAGAACGAACTAATTATCGCACGTAAACAAGCAATGTAGTAAGACGTACAATATTAAGTTCTCGCCAAATAACGTGATAAACCGTAGTTAGATCTTTAACTCTGTTTTTGAAAAAATCTTATTTTTATTATTATTTACTTCTTATTGTGGACAGGATAATCTTGAAATTAATATATCAAAAACAAATATATTTTTTTACAAATAAATAAACATTTCTCAATGCTTACATAACTATTTAGTTGGCGAATATACATGCACACGACATGATTTTCGGGGGTTTTCATTATCTGTGTTTATCTCTTGAGGTTATTTTTAATTAATTAATTTTAAATTACTGCAAATAGAAAAGATGAATAATTGGCAAGTTTATTTTTAGAGATTCGCAGATATTGAATCAATGGAAACATACGGATAAAATTTGTAATCATAATTTGAGTCATCCCATGCTGCCATTTTTGTTCAATCGTATCTATCTTTCTGCATATCATGAAATCCAATTCAATCAAATTATACGACTCACATACATGCACATCTTCTGATAGAACGAACAAAATCCGTTTTCTTAGGTTGGAGAATAACCTTAGAAATAATAATTTATAATCTAATATATTAGTCTTACATATGTGACAGATTAGCTATAGGTTTATTTACGTTTTCATAATTATTTCATTTCGATCCCGATGTAAATTGTCCACGTTTTATTTTCATAATTATTTCATTTCGATCCCGATGTAAATTGTCTACCTTTAATTTGGAAACGCCCACTTTCATCTTTCTGCCAATAAGGTTTTTGAGAGTTTCTTTTGTTCCTTTTTCATTTATAAAGCTATGTAAGTATTAGATCGGGGAGAGAGATAGCTGGCTTCGCTAGTTAAACTCTTCATATACTGGAATCGTTCCTTGTTCGTCTGTCTTAATTAAATTATATTACTACATAGGTTAAACTATATTTGGGTTAAGGTATAGGCCATATTTGGGTTGGGGAAATAAGGTCTTCATAGTGTGTACTATTATAACTTACTGTAAGATTGGTAATAAATTGTAAAGTCTTATTAATCTTAATTTCTTTCATAGTTCATTACAATTTACAAATATTTCCAAGGTATAATCTAATGTAGAGGTCTTATATTCAGAAAGTCGTCTCAAAACAAAAATTAACACAACGCGTAGTACAGGCTATATGAACACCCGACCTGCTACATTATTTGGTGAACCGTGACCAGGATAGGATTTTCATTGTCGTGGGTAGTGCCTTGTATAGACACGTGCTACACGATGTGAGTTCTGTTCAGTGATTCGGGCTTGGCTGAAATCTATTGTCTAGTAAAACCTGTTTTTCTTTTTTATTGTTGGGTAAAATAAATTCACTTTTGCTTGGGCTTAGAGTGAGGTATGTTGTAAATAGTTTCACTTGTGGATTTCAAACTTTGATATTTTTCAACTACTTTATTTTGAAATAGTTTAGTTTAATTAGAATTGAATTAAATTAGAAATGTCGTCAGAGGATTTAAGATATGGTCGGGGTTTTGAGATATCTACTCCAGCACGCTCTAACAGAAGCGTTCCTTTTGATACTGAGCAAGAGAGAGTTCGAGGTTTTAATTTGAGAGAATTAGACAGAGAGATTGAAAATATTACTGCTGGATGTTCTAGGTTAGAGGAAGAGATAAACAGAACGAAAGCTAAGAAAGAGAGATTTAGAAATTTACATTCAGAGAGACTTAGAAATTTACAGTCTGAGAGTGATAGACAGAGATATCTACAATCTGAGAGTGTTTGTTATACAGATACTAGTCTATCTAAAGGTCAAAGGTCAGATAGAAGATGGGATACTGTAATTAGTGGGTCTGCTAATAAACGTAAGGAAATAAAAACCCCTTCATTTGATGGTAGTTGTGAAATTACAGAATTTTTCATGCAGTTTGAAGAAGTAGCCCGATGGAATGAATGGACATCGAGATAATGTGCAAGTCAGTTGATTATGAGTCTGAAGGGTCCAGCAAGACAAATTTTGAGTGAGATTAGTGTTACAATAATTGATGACTTCTACGTTCTTAAGGAATCTTTAAGAAATCGTTTCAATCCTAGAGAACGAGAAAGCTCGTATAAAGTTGAGTTTAAAACTATACGTACACAAGTTGGGGAATCAGTTTCAGATTATGGTCATTCTTTAAGAAGGCTTGTAACTAAAGCGTACCCAGATTGTTTGTTCAGCTCGTTAGAAACGCATGTTATTGACCAATTCATCTACAGTCTCGGTGATGTAGATCTTAGGAAACATGTTCAATTTAATCATCCATCGACCATAGACAAGGCAATAGCCCTGGTAGTTGAGTATGAAAGTTTTGTGGGAAAGTGTGATGAAATAAGAAAGCCCAGTCTAAACCGTGTTAGGTTTGACGAAAGTGCATATTGTTCCCGAGAATTTGTTGATAAGGACGAAGTTGCAAAAATCTTGCGAGAGGAGATGCAAAGAACACTTAATACCATGATTTTTAGAAATGAGTCAAACTCTCGCTCGTCACAGAATGTTGTCAGAACGCGCGATAACGTACAACAGCCCACTCAGACAAGTGTAAATAATGAAAGACGATCTCAAATTATCTGTCATTTCTGCAATGAAGTTGGTCATATTGCGCCGAGGTGTCCACTTAAGCAAACACAAGAACCTATGCGAGTATCGCCCAGAAATTCGAATTCGGAAAACGCACAGGGACCGGCTCTGGGGCGGTAAGTCAGTCCTAGACCGTTCGACCCTTATTGAACATAGTCGGCCGTCCGGATTTGAAACAAACAATGCAATTGACCATATTAAAAAAAATTGAGTAAAGACCAGTGTTTGTTTGCCATTTGTAAAATAGGTGAAAAACTTATTCCAATGCTTGTAGACACAGGTTCGACAAAATCATTAATATCTAAAGAAGTGTTTGACTCTTTGGGTGTTACAAATGAAAAATACGAACCCTCTGATACAACTCTTGTTGCAGCAAATAACGCAAAGATCAAGCATGTTTGCGTCACTTTACCTTTTTCAGTAGGTCGAAAAGAGATATCGCAAAAATTTCTTATGGCCGATATTGTAACGTTTCAAGGAATTATTGGTATGGATTTCCTTGCCCAAAATCAGGGGAAAGTAGACATAGACAAGAAAATACTTAAACTTGGAAAGTTCAAAGTATGGCTCAAGTCAAACTTAGAATCCGGTATAACCAGAGTCAAGTTATGTGAAAGTGTTAACATTCCCCCTTGTTCTGAGATTCTTGTTCAATGTTGCCAAGATAAACCATGTTTTTTTGAGGTGGGTCTAGTAGAGCCTGCAAAATTCTTAAAAGGGAGAAAACTTCTTTTAGCTAAAACCTTAGTAAGCCCCGGAAGTCAAATTGTTTTGTCCCTAATTAACTTGGGAGAAAAACCTGTCAAGATAGAATCTGACACTGTAATAGGAATGATACACCCTATTGAAAGAATTTGCTTTATGGCCAGTCAATTTGAAAAAGAACAAAAAGAAATACCGGAACATCTTCAGCCCCTATTAGAAAATGTGTCAAATAATTTGAACGAAGAACAAAAATATGAGTTGAGAAAATTGTTAGGGGAATACAGAGACATTTTTAAAGAGCCTGATGGGCCTCTGGGTCAAACAGATCTAGTCTTACATGAAATAGATACAGGGAATGAAAAACCAGTTAAAATCCCACTGCGTAGATTTCCTTTAAAACAAAAAGAGGTCATAGATAAAGAACTAAACAAAATGTTACAAGAAAAGATTATCGAACCCAGTGAAAGTCCTTGGAGTTCAAATGTTTGTTTGGTCACAAAGAAAGATGGCTCATTGCGATTTTGCGTAGACTTCAGAAAATTAAATCAGGTTACTCGTAAAGATGCATATCCTTTGCCGCAAATCGATGATACATTAGATACCCTATCAAACAGTAGATGGTTCAATACTCTTGATCTTGCTAGTGGGTACTGGCAAATTAAAATGCACCCTAAAGATAAACCAAAAACTGCTTTTTCGACGCGTAGGGAGTTGTTTCAATTTAATGTGCTACCATTCGGGTTATCAAATGGCCCAGCCTCCTTCCAACGTTTAATGGAAAAAGTGTTAGGACACCTAAACTGGCATAAATGTCTATGTTATTTGGACGATGTGATTGTTTTTGGTCAGAAATTCGAAACAGCTTTATTGAGTCTTAGAAGTGTATTTGAATGTTTTAGAAGAGCTAATTCAAAACCAAAACCATCCAAGTGTGTATTATTTCAAGAGCAAGTGAGTTTTTTGGGACATGTGGTTTCCAAAGAGGGTGTTCAGTGTGATCCTTCAAAAATTGATGCTGTAAAAAACTGGCCCAGACCTGAAAACAAATCAGAAGTGAAAAGTTTCTTGGGATTAATTGGGTATTATAGACGTTTTGTTCCCGATTACTCTCTTAAAGCTTACCCCTTGAATGTTCTCACTCGTGCTAAATCAAAGTTTAAGTGGGATGAAAGATGTGAGGATGCTTTAAATATTCTTAAAAATTGTCTTATAACTGCACCTATTCTTGCTTTTCCGACTGAAACTGATACTTTCGTTTTAGACACTGATGCAAGTAGAGAAAGTATATGAGCTGTACTTAGTCAAATTCAGAATGGGGAAGAGAAAGTAATAGCCTATGCAAGTAAAAAACTTAACAAAGCACAACAGAATTATTGCACCTCAAAAAGGGAACTTTTAGCTGTAGTTTGTTTTGTTCGGTTGTTTCGTCATTATTTGATAGGCAGGAAATTTCTATTAAGAACAGACCACACCCCTTTGATTTGGTTAAAAACTTCAAAGATCCCGAGGGGATGTATGCTAGATGGATTACTATCTTGGAGAATTTTGATTTTGAGTTACAGTACAGGGCAGGTTATAAGCATAGAAATGCTGACGGGTTAAGTAGGATTCCAAACAGACAATGCAAAAACCCCAATTGTCCTGAATGTGTACAAAAACTATCATCAGATCAAATAACTTCCAATAAAATCAATGAAGTTCAAAATGTTCAAGTTTCAAACAGTGAAAATCAAGTTTTTGACAATGAGCATGTAAATACTTTAACAACAATATCAGATACTAGTGTACCAGAAATAAGGGAGAGAGAAAATTCGAATTGGTTAGATGTCTGGAGTAATGGGTAAATTTTAGAAATGCAATTAAACGATCCAGGGATAATACAAATCTTATTGTGGAAACAAGATGGGTGAACAGTATCCTCTGAGAATAAAATAAGTACTCTCAATGTTGAGGCTAAGTCACTTTGTGCAATGTGGAAAATGCTCAGCATATCAGATAATCTGCTCTATCTAAAGGGAGATAACTCTTTGGGTATCCAAATTTCAAGACGTGTCGCGCCCCGAGAAATTCGAAATGTGTTATTTCAACATTTACATACCAACAGAACTGGGGGACATTTAGGTAGAGATAAGATTATTGAAGCAATAAAACGGCGATTCTATTGGCCTAAGCAAAATGATGATGTTAGACGATGATGTGAACAATGTGATGGGTGTGCCCGGGGAAAACCTGGCCCTGGTTTGGGGAAATCTCCATTGAAGCAATTTCATACTAGTGCCCTTATGCAAATTGTAGCAGTAAACATAGTTGGCCCATTGCCTATTACAGACAAAAATAATGAATACATAATTGTCTTTGGGGATTACTATACTAAGTGGAAGGAAACATTTGCTGTACCTAATCACTCTGCGGTAACAGTAGCCGACAAACTGGTCACTGAAGTATTTTGTAGATTTGGCTGCCCAGAACAAATTCATACTGACCAGGGGAGGGAATTCGAGGCTGAACTGTATCTGTGACCTCCTTGGTATTCATAAAACTCGAACGACCCCATACAGACCCCAGTCAGATGGGCTCGTCGAACGATTTAATCGTACCCTCATTCAGATGCTTTCAATTTGTGTTGATGAAAATTTCCATAGCTAGGATGAACATTTGCCCTATTTGTTAATGGTTTATAGATCTACAGAACATAATAGCACCAAGTGTACGCCAAACCTCCTTATGCTTGGTAGGGATATTAACTGCCCTCTTGACTTAATGGTTGGGTTACCCCCAGATCAAAGACAAGCTAGATGTTCAGTTCAGTTTGTTGAATGGGTACAGTCAGTTATAAATAAATCATCTGAGCTGGCTCATAGTCAGTTGGGAAAAGCAGCAAATAGACAAAAGAAGGGGTATGACTAAAATCTTAAACCAAGGTCTTTTGAAATTGGTAATTGCATGTGGCGATGGTACCCTCCAAAAGCTGGTGTGAAATTGGGGTTGGGTTGGACAGGCCCATACTTAGTAGTAAATGTTATTTTAGAGGTGATCTGTTCCATTCAAAAATCCCCACAATCTCCCGTGGTTAATATTCACAAGGACCATTTAAAACCAAATAAGGGTACAAATCATCCCGTGTCTTGGCTAGGTGACCAACTCCCAAACAATCCTGTGATAGAAGAATCAGATGAAGGTGAATTAGGGGATTTACAAGAGATTAATCGTGCTGGGGATTCTGTTCAGAAAACTCGTAGAGGCAGGGTGGTGAAACCCAGGGAGATTTATTCCCCTTGATTAATGATATAGTCAGCCGGGTAGTGATATAGAGGATTTCTTTTGTATATATTGGTAAAACTTCAAGTGTATTATATACAGTATGAGAAGTTTGGTTTTGGATTTACATATGCGTGAATTTAATTGAATATATGTATATGTGTGTAAGTTATATAAACTAGTTTTAATTGTTAGATTATGCTAACAATAACTAAGTAAATTGAATAGCTTATAAAGCGCGTAAAATTTGTAAGGTTGCCCTGACAGTGACTATCCTCTGTCAATTATGTTGACAAATTAGGGTACTGATCTGTTACTGAACCGCGTAAATTTAAATCTCGTAAAATATACATTCTAAATAAGCATAATTAGTAAATGGTTGAGTGACTTGAATGCTAGAGTGGTGAAAATGAGTGTTTATTAAGTCAATGATATTAATATTTTTGATGATTTATAGAAATATTTACTTTGAAATGACAGCATAGTTTACAAGACCTTCAAAAAATATATGGATCACTGGAACGCAAAGCATGTGCCGACTATTCCAAGGTTTGAATGTGTTGTGTGTCGCCGACAATTCACTACTAGATCACATGCTATATCGTGTATTAAACGGCATCCTTATGATGGTGATTTTCTAAGTTATTTGGTGATTACGCGAGTGCCAAATAGTGATTTTGTTGACCCAAAAGGAATTTCACCCCCTAGAAAAGGATCCCCTTGTGAAATCAAGTGTATGCAAAGAAATTTAGAGCGAGAAGAAGCCGCTAAGGAAAGGAGAAAGTCAGTGAAAAATTGTGTCATTCATCAATATGAAGAAGTGCTTTCTCGCGACAATCCAGTAAATATGATGTATAGTGAAAATAGTGTAACAGCTGTTATTTCTGTCGATGGAAGACAAGTGGAATATGTGCCACCACCATCTGAGATGGACATTTATATTAACTCTTTAAATTAATTATGAATTATTGTACACCCATGATAAAGTATTATATACATTTTATATTTATTCGCAATGTATAACCTTGCTTTGAAAGGGGGAAGAGGGTATTCAATATTTTGAGATTTTTTTTCTAATTTTATAGTCAAATGTATAACATTTTTCTTTTAGGGGGAGGAATGTGACAGATTAGGTTTATTTACGTTTTCATAATTATTTCATTTCGATCCTGATGTAAATTGTCCATGTTTTATTTGGAAACGCCCACTTTTATCTTTCGGCCAATAAGGTTTTTGACAGTTTCTTTTGTTCCTTTTGATGCAGTTAGCTAGCTTACCGCTTTATGGCATGGGCTCCAAAAAACCGGAAACTTCCATAAGGCGCTACCTATCGACATCGCTTTATGGCACGTAACCTTATCCTTCTGCAACCAAAACCGGAAATTTCCACAACGCGCTACCTATCGACAACGGTAACTTCAGCAAAGCGCTTCCTATGATTTGTATACTGTTGGCGTAATATGCCCCCTGGTGAGAGATTGACAATATGCTGTGTATGAAGAGTATCTATTATAACGATTATATAGAATTCTTATTTAAGTATTTACCAAAGCATTGACAATACTTAGAACAATAACTTCAAAGAACTGAGAATTTGGTCCTTATTACATGTACATCGTGCGATCGCGATTTATAGCAACTGTTAGTTTATTTTTGAAAGTTGAACGATACGGTTAATTATACAGCAGGTTGAAGGTTATTACAGACTGCAAAAACATCAGCAAATCTCTCGATCGAGTTTGATTTTCCTTGCCAAAGTATTAAGAAACGCCATTTATTAAGTTAAGTAATACCTGAAAAACGCTGTTATAAAAACACCGAATACATCTGTAAGGTTTACACTTTTTGTAATGTTTTTATGGAAACAATAGGATTACCTCCACAATGAAACGTTTGTTTTTTCTCTTTTCTTCTCTGTCTAATAAACAGATTATAAAAGCTCTGCTTCCAGGGGTAAATTCTCTACCCCGTCTTTGATAATATATTACAAATGATCATAAGGGATCACTTACTTTTAGTTTTGAAAAAAAAATAATGGGGCACTTAAAGTAGTAAAATTAATTTTGAAAAAAATGGATAAATATATATTAATCTTAATCGGCATTGTGATCCTCTTCTAAAAATCAACCGACATTATTATTCACAGAAGAATGAGGTATGAAAAATCTTCGCAATTAGCAAAAATTTAAAATATATACTAATGCTTATTTATAAGCTTTGAAAATTTGATCAATTCCTAGGGAACGTATTATTAGCTGTGAAAATACTTTTTAAATTTGAATTTATCCAATTTGTCGATTATTATTTTGAGCGTTTGAGAAGAATTAAATTAAAATACAGGTGTTTAGAGGCACATTGATAGAAAAAAAATCAGTGGATATTGTTTAACCGACATATTGAAGAAAATGACACTGATAACTTCTTAAGTCACACTGCCTTTTAGTGTACATTTGAATTTTTAAATACTAGTATTGATTGATTAGACAGCTTTCCTTTTCACATGTTTTATTTGAGAACAATATTGCATATCGTCGCTGTAATATCAAAATGTCGTAAGTCGATTTTTGGCGCGAAATTTCTATTGCTATTTTGGAATCTGCAATATCGAATACATGTTCTGTCAAAACGTCATGTCTCTAGGCCAATTAGAAAGTGAGATACAGACGTGTGATAAAAGCGCGTATGTCCATTGGATGCATTTTTTTTTCTGACAAAAGGTCGTATGTCTCTGGCCACTGACAAAGATGTCACTGGCCGTCTGATATCAAGGTAAAAATTATAATTTTAGTTAAATCTTTTATAATTTTTACTAAAAAATGTGTTCAACATAAAAAACAAAGTATATTTATTTAATAAACAGAGAAATCAATAATAAGATTGATGAAAAGTTAGATGTAAGGTTACTTCATGACAAACTGAATTGTTTTCGCAGTTTGTAACTGCAATCAATTTATGAGTATGTTAATTCATATAATACATTTTAGAGCGTTCTAATATCAGATTCGTACGCTTACAATACATTGCAAGGGTTTGTTTCAATGCTTTTCTGGAGATACGACAATTTGTACAGAAAAAACATCCAGGACAGAAAGGAAAACACTAGACATACGACATTTTGAAAAAAGATGTTTTTTGTCTCTCCTGAAAAGTTGGGATTTTTGACTTACGACAATTTGATATTACAGCGACGATATAGAGTATATGGCAAATACACATTATATGTCCTTATATAGACATATTGTGCAAGACTTCTTTTAAATGTTTCTCATATACCATTTACTTTATTCAAACATTCACTTGTTTGAAAAGTCAATAAAGTACATTTCATAAAGCTTTATAATCGTGTTTACTCGCCTGTCTTCCCGTAGAAGTAGTAGTTCATAATATTTCTAAACGGAAGTATCTGTATCAAACTACAGAATGATCAATGATCGATTTAAGAAGAAAAACTGACTCCTGAAAGTTTAAGAGGTGGGATCCGTTGCCTAGAAGAAGTAAGCATCCCTCGTTGACAGGTTACACCCGCAGTGAGCCTACACATCTGGAGCTCTCTGATATCAATTCATTTAAAAAGTCTCTGCTCAGCCATCCTTTTTTCTCTGACTAGCCAGCTGTAGATCTACACTACCCCAAATCCATTAATCTAAAGAATTTAACTTGTCATTTTTTTAGTTGTTTGCTATAGTAGGCTTTACAATTACCTAATTTCAGATTCAATAGAGCATGAAAGACAATTAAATTTTCAACATCAACATAATTGTTTTCATCCAGAGAACGATTGGATGCCACCAAGAGAGAAGTTTTAAAAATGCACGTCCTGTCTTTCAAACTGAAGAAATCTCATGTTTGAATTTTGAAACATGTATTTCAGTCTAATTAAAATTTATTTAAATGTTCCAAATCCGTTACCGCTTCTCAAACATCTAACATCCCATTCGGGGTCACACCAAAGCGACCGTTCGATTATGAATACATGTACTAGTAAACACAAACACTTTGGCTATGTAGATTCAAGCCTCGGAAAACAATTCTCAAATTAATTCCACGGCTACATATCATCATTATTGATACTGTCTTACGCTGAATTAAAGTAATTTTGGAATGAATTTCATGTATAGTCTGCAGTCTGGCATCTGAACGTGAATAATGCAAACGAAAGAGCGCAAACTATACAAGATACCCCACACGTCATACATAACACAGCTTTTGCAATGCATATTTTGTTTACTACAAAACTCCTCGGGTGTCTTGGTTCGGTGGTGAAAACAAGAAACCCATCTGAACTATAAGCCAAGATTTCGGAGGAACCATTTTCTTTGGCTAATCGAAGACTCACTCTTACATGACCCCAAATAGGATGTTGTTAGATGTTTGAGAAGCAGTAGCGGATTCGGAACATCTGATTTTAATTAGATTGCATCCATCTGTGACATCAGTTTGGAATGTTATTGGTTTTACTATTAAGTAAAGTATTACAAAAACAGAATGTCTGTTTTTTTTCTCTGATGGCATTGGACAAAGATATGCATACTAAAATATCATTTCATGCACTTTTTTCGGTACATATAAGATGAAAGAATGCTAACCGCTTTTCAGTACTTTCAGTACTTTGATTCATATATAAAGCTAGTAACTATTAGATCGGGGAGGGAGATAGCTGACTTCGCTAGCTAAACTCTTCATATACTGGAATCGTCCCTTGTTCGTCTGTCTTAATTAAAATTATATTACTACATAGGTTAGACTATATTTGGGTTAAGTTATAGGCCATATTTGGGTTGGAGAAATAAGGTCTTCATTTTGTGTACTATTAAAATGTACTGTAAGATTGGTAATAAGTTGAAAAGTCTTGTTAATCTTATTTTCTTTCATAGTTCATTACAATTTACAAATATTTCCAAGGTATAATCTAATGTAGAGGTCTTATATTCAGAAAGTCGTCTCAAAACAAAAATAAACACAACGCGAAGTACAGGCTATATGAACACCCGACCTGCTACACATATATTTAGCTACAGAAATATCAATTTCCTGGGGTTTTTTTGTTGTTTTTTTTTTGTCAAGCCTATGAAATAATATTGATAATCCTTTGAAATATTAAATTAGGATTAAGCCGCATTTCTTTTTGAAAATTTTGATTCCTAAATATTTTGAACTATTTTGAGTAAAGAATCATGCGTTTGCGTTAGCAATCGTGTAAGATCGTGTAACGTGTAGAATCGTTAACATGAAAGATCGTTCGTGTAACAGGTTTAATCGTGCATTAATCGTGCGGAATCGTTCGTGTAACGTGATCGCTCGTGTAAGTTTTCAACAATAAAGTTACAGCCACTCATGTATCAGAGTAGATGGTTGATACTGATTTCATTAAAAGATCAGTATCATTAAGAGTAACAGGCTTGCCATCCACGTCAAAAGTCAGTTGTATCTCAATCGATCTACCACGCCATGTTTGTTTATCAGTCCTATAAAATCAGTGTAAAACATCGGTTGAGAAGGGAGTTTTCGGGACAAACTGATAATTTTTTTTATCACAAAATAATATTCGCCAGAGTTTTCACCTTTTGACTTGATTCATGTTCAAACTTTGCAAAGACACCTTTCAGAATGAAAAAAACAAGTCTAGGAAATCAAAGGATCTGCCATAATGCAGTATACGAAGGACCATACTCAAAAAAGAGTTCCAAAACAATCAACGTTGGGTAAAAATGTTACGGACATCTCTTTTGATTCAAAGAGAATATCTAAGTTAAATCATTATATAAGACTTAATCATTGAAAAGCGTCTTTTGCTTCTTTATGAGCACCATGGACATTATTTATTGAACCGTCCTTTTATTATAATACTATTAGAGTATTTCTTAGAATTTTTGTTCAGTAAGGTTGAGTTTCAAAAAAGGAGCTGTGAAAGTTGTTTTGAAATATCTAATATTTATAATCTATCCATGTATTGCTATGGTGTATCTTTTGACCCAGAGCCAAGCATTTTCTGTATAAATTCATATAAACAATACAGAGGACTTTCTTAAAATTATTTTAAGGATATTTTTTTAAAAGTCGTCAGAGACAATATTCTCTGTATTCTCAATTTATTTCTTCAACAAATCAAATCAAATTATAAGGAATTTATAAAATCATTTAAGTTTTTCTGAGGAAATCTTAAACATCTTGATTTCTGTTGTGAAAATCAAAAGCATCAACACTCTTAAAAGTATTTTTTTATTTCTACATTGTTTTTTAGATCTATATAGTCATTGTGTCAAAGACCTCTATAATTAGAGGTCAAGTCCATGCTTTAGTATTGCATGATTTCTATCATTTCCCCCCTTTTTATTTGATATAAAGCAAGCAATTTTATCTATTTCCCCCTTCCTTGTCCTTTTCCTTGTCCTTTTATAAATCGGGTAATTTTATCTTATATATGTTTCGTTAGCGATTTTTTGTTTTAAGAAAGTATTACGTAAAATTGTACAATTTTTGCAACTTAATCATTCTTTTTATATTAATATTGGTATATATATTTAAAAAATTGTAAGAGTGATGATTTATTAATTAATTTCTAATTAATTAATAAATATCAGATTATTTTGTATTCTATTTGTATATATTTTTATTTCAGCTTATTAGATAAGTGTATGGCCATTCAGGTGTAACAGACAGTGCTACCCTGTTATTTGCCTTTAGGGTTATAATTAAGGTCCTGGCCATAAGTTCTATAAGTCATTTGTTTCTATTGGGTTTTAGTTTTGTGTTCTTGTGTTTTATTGGTTTGTCAAATTTCCTCCAAAGTGTTCTTGGTCTTTCTGGTCACTCTTTGTCCAGATTGTTTGTAGAGAGGTGCTATTTATTTTGGTTTGACAAATTTGACCTAGTACTGACTGAGACTCTCTTCATCTTCTGGTAAGCTAACATTTATTTACTAACTTTAACATATCTTTAATATATAGTTCATTAAATGTCAAATCTGTAATTCTTGCAACATTAATTTCCATAGCACTTTTGCACAGTAAGAGAGATTTTGGAAGTCAGATTTTTACTTAGTTATTAGCAGTAAAGTTAAGGTATTTTATGATCCAGATAATATGCACATATGTTTTATGATCAGAGAATTATATAAGGTTTATGATAATTTATTGCTATCATCTGGACTCCCAGCCTTGTACTACTTGCATGATATTTATAACCATGGGAGCTTGCCTATTCCCTCAGAATGGTATGATATTGTTTTTATGATTTATTATTTATTAGTAAAAGGTATATAATGTCTATGAAGATATTATAGCTTTAATAGTAATATATATTTTGTTGTAAAGTATTTTAATTGTATGCACAAAGTGTAAATTCTAAGGGAGTATTATATTGTGTGTAATGAATGTAAAAGTTATCTCCCTTTATGCAGTATTGTGTATAACATTGAATTGTGCATTAATGATTTTATAATATTCTAAATATTGTTATCATTTATTTCAGGGCAATATTAGATGTAATTATTTCCACTACAATTAATAAACAGTACGAACCCTGACAGGCGTTTTCATTATTACCATCAACTCTTTTACAAATTTGGCGCCCATGTAGGGACCTCTCTGCATCAACAACCAGCAGCCTGTAGCCATTTCTGATAACTACTTTGAACAGTCTGCCTGGCCAGCGCCCGTCCCATAGTGTATGTCGTATTCATGGATGGACGGACAGTGATGTGATTTGTGATGTACATATGTTACGATGATGTAGTGACAGTGTCGTGAGTGACTGTAGTACCGGTACATATCTGTCGAGACCACCTTTGGACAATTTGGTGACTCATTATTCATTCTTTGTGTTATTTGTGTTTTGTGCTTTGTGTTTAGTGCCATATATGGTGTGTATTTTCTACAAGTGATTTTATCAGCTGATTGGTGAGTGTTACTGTTAGAAGTGTTTACCTGTATACTAAGATCTCTATAATTATTTTTTCTTTTCTTTGCTTGCAAGCCTATTGTATTTTAGAAATTTACATATTTTTGGGGGTACCCTTGGTTTTAAAAATTTTTGATTAATTTTAGTTTTAAGTGTAAAGGTTAATTTTAAAAGTTTGACAGCTGAGTGCCAGATTGGTAGGTGAGGTATCACAAATTCACATATCCAGAGATCCAGGTACCCTTGAATTACTAAAATGTAAGTAAATTAATCAATAATTCTATTTCTTTTGACAGTGACTTTTTGACAAATATATATTACAGACATCACAGTTGAATAGTTGAATACAGTTTTCTTCGTAAAGTGTTTGTATTTGTGTGCAGGTGAATTATATCCTTTGATTCTTAGTTGTGCAGTTTCAGAGTTGCTCGAGGGTTGATTTAAACAGGTTTTATTATAACATTTGCTTGTTTTATTGATTAGTGTAGTGCCCACCTTATACTTTATTGATTTTCATTTATTTAATACTTATTTACATCGGGTTCGTTCCGCAATTTGATCGAGATCGGTTTCTTTTTCCGATTGCGCATTTCCGATCGAGCTCGAAATCCGCGTTATTTATTTTGACCGGAAGTAAGTTTAGACAACGTAATTTGGTAAACAAATATTGAAATTAGCCTTATTTTCCCAGTGTTTGTTGTTCATTATTCATTTCAAGTCATTTGAAGTACAGCAACAAAGGTATTGAAAGTCATTATCTCTTTCAGATAATTATTTTGCGTCAAATTTTCTTTATTTCAGCCTTTGAATTTCAGTCAGCTGATTTTTGATTTCATCCAGTAGAACATTCGTGGAAATATCCAGTATTCAATTCAAATATATCTTGAGTTTATTTGAAAAGCATTTATAGTCATACATAATTGCTAGGGAACTACCTATCAGCAATATTCCTTCGTTTTAAATATTTGAAACAATCCCATTTTATCAGTTTATAGTTCTGTCATGAACTCCCACCTGTAAAGAATACTTTGTTATTTGTTACTCCCCCATGATTAGTTCATGCTGAACTACCCTCCTATTCTGATTATATTTTTGTTTATTTCATCATTACTGTACAACATGCCGAAATCCGAAGGGGACGCAAGTAAAACAGATACTTCACCTGAAACAGAAGCTGATAAAGAAGCTACAGCTGGCGAAGTATCAGAGAATGAGTGGAAAAGTCTGTACGCCACGTTAAGAAAATGAAAATAAAACCAGACAACTTCACATCATGGTTAGCTTCACAGGAAGATCAGCCACAAGCAAAGAAGGAACTGAAATTTCCTACCACACAAGCACCAACATTGCCACCACCGTTACCTACCGGCTCTTACTATAAAGCACCTTTGAGGATCTCAGTGTTTTCTGGTGAGGAAAAGGACTCATATGAACTGTGGAAGTATGAGGTTGTTTGTCTTATGAAAGAGTCTCATTCTGAGGAGTCTATTCTTCAAGCCATCAGACGTTCCGTCAAAGGGGAAGCAACCAAAGTCATCATGAGATTAGGTGTAGGTGTAAGTGTGCAAGAAATCCTGTGTAAGTTGGATAGTATTTATTGGAACGTGTTAGAGAAAGAGGATACTGTAAAATCACATATTTTCGTGGGGTCAAATTTTCGTGGTTTGAGGAAAATCCCTTGGTTCGTGTAGATTTGATTTCGTGGATCAAGGATTAATTAGTACTTATGTATGTAACATTTTACATTTCGTGGTGGACATGAATTCGTGGGTCTTGTCATACCTCGAAAACAACGAAAATTAAACACCCACGAAAATTTGTGATTTCACAGTATTTTGGCTGAATTCTACAGCGCAAAACAAAAGGATGATGAGACTTGCTCCGCATGGAGTTGCCGTCTTGAGGATATTTTATGCAAGGCGATGAAGATAGGTAAAGTGCAGAATAGTGCAGCAAATGAGATGCTTCGCATCATGTTTTACAAAGGACTCAGACACGATTTGAAAGATATTTGAGGACACCTGTACCATTCCATCAACGACTTTGACAAGTTGCGAGTGGAAATCAGGAAAATCGAGACTGAACATCCAGCCCAAGGAAAAGTAAAGTCAAAGCTGTTGTAGTAGACTTAGCCACTTATGGACTTTCATCTCTTGATGTATTGAAGCAGTGCTTATTTTTGGTTGTTCCTGATAGCAAGTACAATTCACGAGTATCAGTACTTCTAGGTACCAATCTACTGGATAACCTGATGAAGATTACAAAGTCAGAGTATGGTACCAGATTTCTACAGAAAGCGGACATACACACTCCTTGGTATTTGACGTTCATATGTCTTACCTTGAGGAACAGACAACTAGAGAGAAACAGAAACAGATTAGCGGTCCTGAAGTCAGCTGAGTCATCCAGAATCCTTATTCCACCAAACGGAAAGGTATTGATAAATGCCTACATGGATAAGAAGATTCCATATCAGAGAGTGCTGACAATGATTCATGCTACTCCAGGTTCCTGCATTCCTTCTGATCTGGATATTACTCCCAGTCTACATTATTATGATTTTGAGAATGCCACTCATGTACCCGTTGAAGTCAACAACGTAACAACCCGGACAGTATCTGTTGTACCTATGGCGCTGTTTTGTGAGATGCAGCCAGTTACATTAGTAGATCTACCATCTACCAGCCCAGATGCACCATGTAGATTGGACACTATTTTGGAGAAGATCAACTTATCTGATACTTTGTCTGAAGAAGAGAGACAGAGCTGTTAGAGGATTATAAGTGAGTATCAAGATGTTTTCTCCACAGGATCTACAGATATTGGTACAACGAATGAAGTATTCCATCACATTGAATTATCTGATTCGACACCATTCAAACAGCGTTATAGGCGTATACCACCTGCCGTGATAGAAGAAGTGAGAACACAGATTAAGGAGCTGCTTGCTAGTGGAGTGATAAGACCTTCCCACTCACCATTCTCATCTAACGTTGTATTAGTATGATGGTACATTGAGAATGTGTGTTGACTACCGGCAACTGAACTGACGGACAGTCAGGGATAACTACGCGTTACCACGGGTTGATGAGATCGTGGATTCCCTGTCTGGTAATCGCTTTTTCACAGTTCTCGACATGAAATCTGGGTATCACCAGATAGAGATTTTAGAGGAGCACAAACAAAGGACAGCCTTTACAGTTGGTCCGCTAGGGTTTTTTTTGAGTTCAACAAGATGCCCTTTGGACTTGCCAATGCTCCGGCGACTTATCAGAGACTACAAGAGCAGTGTCTTGGAGACCTTCATTTAAAAATTTGTTATATATATCTTGATGATGTTATATTCTTTTCCAGGGCTATTGAGGAACACCTTGACCGCCTCAGGCTTGTTTTTGATAGGTTTAGGAAGTTCGGACTGAAGCTGTCTCCTAAGAAGTGTCATTTCATGATGAAAAGGGTCAAGTATATTGGACATATCATTTCAGAGGACGGGGTGCAGGCCGACCCAGAAAAGGTAAGTAAAGTTCTAAACTGGCCCAAACCTAAGACTCCTGAAGAGGTTAGACAATTTCTTGGATTTTCAGGATATTATAGGAAATTCATACATGATTCTCTAAGATTGCGCGTCCCTTAATCGACATTATGGCCACTGGTAAGAAGTCAAGGGGAAAAAAGGCACCTCCATCAAGTTGGCATTGGGGACCAGATCAAGATGCTGCATTCAGCAGACTTAAGGAATGTCTAACAGCAGCCCCAGTTCTAGGATATCCTGATTTTGCAAAACCCTTCGAACTTCACACAGATGCTAGTCTCAGTGGGCTCGGAGCTGTGTTATATCAGGATCAAGACGGAAAAAAGAGAGTCATTGCCTATGCCAGTAGGGGTCTGACAAAGTCGGAAAGGAATTATCCCATTCACAAGCTGGAGTTCCTTGCTTTTAAATGGGCAGTTACAGAGAAATTTTCGGACTACTTGACTGGAACCCAATTTTCTGTATTTACCGACAACAATCCCCTCACTTATGTGCTGACTACGGCCAAGTTAGACGCCACTGGACACAGGTGGATAGCTGCATTATCCTCGTATAACTTCAGTATCACCTATAAACCAGGTAAGTCAAACATAGATGCTGATGTTTTGTCTAGGTTACCAGCACAGACAGAGACGCTTGATGCTGAAGCTGTTCGAGCCATTACAGACACAGGAGAAAAGCAGCCTTATATCCAGACACTCCCTGTTTCACCTGCTGTTTGCCAACAGTTGCAGATTCCTGTTCTAGATGACAATGGCAGCCATATTGATCTGAAACAGATCCAGAAGGAAGATCCATACATTGCATCTGTCATAGACTATGTTAGAGAAGGAAAGAGACCTCCAAGAAACTCAGCAAGGTGTGAAGCAGAGGCAATTCTACACCAGAATTATAAGAAGCTGAAGTTAGACGAAGGCATACTTGTAAGAGAAACACAGAGAGAGGGTACTACCCAGAAGCAGTATGTTGTGCCATGTACATGTACATAGAGTGAAGTAATACTGCAACATTTACATAACAACATGGGCCATCCTGGAAGGGATAAGACAACAACATTGGTTCGAGAAAGATTCTATTGGCCGAGAATATATACAGATATTTCCAAGTGGATAGATGAATGTGGGAGATGCATCAAATTTAAGACACCTGATAATCAGAAGGCATCATTGGTCAACATTGTAACAACAGAGCCACTAGAGTTAGTCTGTATGGATTACATGACCTTAGAACCATCCAAGGGGAATATACAGAATATCCTAGTGATAACGGACCATTTTAAGAAGTTTACCATCGCCGTACCCACTAGGAACCAAACAGCAAAGGCAACTGCTAATGCTATCTACAATGAATTTATTGTTCACTATGGAATACCACAGAAACTACATTCCGACCAAGGAGCAAACTTCTGTAGCAGCATTATAAAAGAACTTTGTCAAACATTTGGAATTTCTAAGTCTAGGACCACACCGTATCATCCTATGGGTAACGGAATTACTGAAAGGTTTAACCGAACACGGATCTCTATGTTAGGAACTTTAGACCCAGAGCAAAAACACAACTGGAAGAAATACATCTATCCATTAGTTCAGGCCTACAACTCAACAATTCATGACTCTACAGGATACTCACCATATTTCCTTATGTTCGGCAGAGACCCCATTTTACCCATAGACCTTTTATTCGGAATTGACAGAAATCAACCTACAAAATCAACTTCTTCCTATATACAGAAATTGCAGAAGAATCTCCCAAATGCATACCAACAGGCCCAAACTGCCCTCAAGAATTCTCAAGGAAGACAGAAGTTATATTATGACACCAAAGTAAGAGGAAGTACCCTACAAGAAGGAGATCGAGTTTTGATCAAAGTTGTTAAATTTGACGGAAAACACAAGATTCAGGACAGATGGGAAGATCATCCATATAAAATCATGGGGCAACCTAACAGTTCAGTTCCTGTCTTTAAGGTGAAAAGAGAAGATGGTCAAGGACGGATCAGGATTTTGCATAGAAACCTGTTATTACCTATTGGGTCCAAGCTCGCTTCACCTGTTCCTGCACCTAGGCGTAAACGTCCAGGAAAGGATAGACAAGACAGAGACACAGAGACAACACAGAATCAAAGTGATACAGAGGACCTAGACAGCGAGTATTGTTTCAGCACAGTAAATCACACAGTGCCATTGCAACATGCACCCGCTGTAGATGAAGGTCAGAATGTTCCCACTGTTACTGGTGACGATCAGGAAGGTGAGGAGCACCTGGAGGATGGATCAGGGGAGGACGCTTCCAGTCAGAATATTGATGCATCTGATGATGCACATGATGAGAGTGCAGTAGATGATTCAGATGATGATCTGAATACTACAAGTGTAAACAGTCCTGAACTTACGATGAAGACGAAGACGAAATGCCCAGAAGATCAGGTAGATTACGGAAGAAACCAGGTTGGATGGGTGATTTTATTTGCAAACAACAGGTTTTAGACTGGACGAAGAAGGCAGAATTTTTAAAGAAATGGCGTCTGAATTGAAAGGTATGGACGAAGAGATGTCGAAGGTTTTTTGGAAATGATTACAGAAAAATTTTAATGTGTATTATATTTGGATTTTACAGATTATTTTTCAGCAGTTATCGAGGTAAGCCTCCTTTAAATGACGTGGACGTCATTTCAAAAGGAGGGGGAGTATGTAAGAGTGATGATTTATTAATTGATTTCTAATTAATTAATAAATATCAGATTATTTGTATTCTATTTGTATATATTTTTATTTCAGCTTATTAGATAAGCGTATGGCCATTCAGGTGTAACAGACAGTGCTACCCTGCTATTTGCCTTTGGGGTTATAATTAAGGTCCTGGCCATAAGTTCTATAAGTCATTTGTTTCTATTGGGTTTTAGTTTTGTGTTCTTGTGTTTTATTGGTTTGTCAAATTCCCTCCAAAGTGTTCTTGGTCTTTCTGGTCACTCTTTGTCCAGATTGTTTGTAGAGAGGTGCTATTTATTTTGGTTTGACAAATTTGACCTAGTACTGACTGAGACTCTCTTCATCTTCTGGTAAGCTAACATTTATTTACTAACTTTAACATATCTTTAATATATAGTTCATTAAATGTCAAATCTGTAATTCTTGCAACATTAATTTCCATAGCACTTTTGCACGGTAAGAGAGATTTTGGAAGTCAGATTTTTTACTTAGTTATTAGCAGTAAAGTTAAGGTATTTTATGATCCAGATAATATGTACATATGTTTTATGATCAGAGAATTATATAAGGTTTATGATAATTTATAGCTATCATCTGGACTCCCAGCCTTGTACTACTTGCATGATATTTATAACCATGGGAGCTTGCTATTCCCTCAGAATGGTATGATATTGTTTTTATGATTTATTGTTTATTAGTAAAAGGTATATAATGTCTATGAAGATATTATAGCTTTAATAGTAATATATATTTTGTTGTAAAGTATTTTAATTGTATGCACAAAGTGTAAATTCTAAGGGAGTATTATATTGTGTTTAATGAATGTAAAAGTTATCTCCCTTTATGCAGTATTGTGTATAACATTGAATTGTGCATTAATGATTTTATAATATTCTAAATATTGTTATTATTTATTTCAGGGCAATATTAGATGTAATTATTTCCACTACAATTAATAAACAGTACGAACCCTGACAGGCGTTTTCATCATTACAGTGTACCATCAACCCTGTTACACAATCCACGCTAACTGTTAATATCAACTTCAATTACTCCAAACATTGAATTCATTTTACTCTTAGCGCATTCCTCTATCGGATTACATAAATTTGAGACCGTGTCCATAATCAAAACTCCGAGTACACAACAATGGCGGCATATGAAGGAGATGGTAACCCAAGGTGGGTTTATGAAATTAAGTATTGTAATTTCTAGTATGTGAATCCTTACATTATTATTGTGGTTTTTACTTTATTGAAATACTTATACATCATTTTTACATCTTCGAGTTTTACAATATTTTATTTCTTTACAAAAATACCTAATTTGTATTTGTGTAAAAGTCGTTTAGAATTTATTATACTCGATTAATTGAAAATACAGACAGAGAAATAAACATGTCCTAAGAAATTGAAATTTTTCGGAAATAAATCATATTTTCCAAAGAAGAAAAGCTTCAAATGATTCTCAGATTTCTATCTGTTGGATATTTTTTTTAATTTCAGAATAAATTCTTTATGGGAATTGCTTGTTTGTCAGCGAAAAGGAGCAAGGATCAACCGCGGAAAGAAGGATTTTATCAAATGACCAATACTCTTCATATGTCCACGTTTTTGATTTATAACATGTTATATAAATTTTGTCTGAATTTCTCAGCAGTATTAATTGTGGTTAATCCATCACTGTAGTGACTAAGGGACAATGACAATGTAGTGATATTTAAAAAAAACATATTAATCAAGACAAATGCAACGGTTAATATGTTTTTTATAAGTTATGAATTGACAAAGAGGACATAATTTGGAAATCAACTAACAATTGCTTCTGTTCTTAATATTACAACGTACATTTTATCATCTTTCTCCGTGCTATAACGGATCACACATCTGATCGTGAAGTGCTTTGAGGTCTTTGGTTTTCTTTGATCCTAAGTCGCATTCTTTCGATGGAGAAAATGGTTTAAGTAATACTTTGATAGTAATGTTGATTTTTTGCAATACATATTTACTATTTTTGTTGTCTTGTTTTGGAAATATCATTTGCAACCATTAATCTTATCAATTTAACGGTGAAATATATCTGATTTCCATCAACAACTTATTTGAATTCCCATAGTTTTCAATTTCGCCCCGTTTCAATTAGACATTTTTCTGTATTCACATATATAAAGCAGAATTTGTTCAAAATCTTTTACGTAAAAGGAAGAAATCATTTGCTGGTGCCTTCAACTCGATATTTAGATGTATCAACATTTAAATATTTTCATTCTTATGTCGACAGGATATGCCCCGGAGAGATTGAAATCGAGGATAAAACAGTGCCTTTGATCATTTTCTAGACAAAGACGTTAATGATTATCTAGCGGCAAAGTTTTATCATAAACCCAATGTCTAAAATTTCAATTGTCAACTTCCCTACTCATGCAGCAATATATTTTCATCACCTGCATACGGAGTTTTTTTTTTTTTTTGTCTTTCAGTAAATTCGATACTGAAGATCACGTCTAAAGTTATCGTTTCGTAAGTTCTATGTTCGATACATAGATATTTGCAGCAAATTCAATTTGTAAATAAGTTAAATGCTGACTGACGTTTTTTGCCATACCGACTGTATGGCCATTATATATGTATACACTAGGTTGTCTGTAAAAAAAAGTCTGTTATTTCCCGATCATAAAAGGAGCACACGGCAGGTGTGACAGGTCGAAATGGGATGCTCACTTGTCTATGGCACCTGATTTCACATCTGTTGTCGTGGATGTCTGCGTATGCCCTGCTCCTATTTTGTATTGTATTATGGACTTTTGAGCTTAAATAATCTTCGTTATCTCTACATATTTTATGGAAAAGATACACTTATTTAATTATCTCAATCACCAGTTCAGCTATAAACGAATGCTTCTCCTTTAATTTCAATAACTTTCTAACGTAAAATATCTTGGTGCATGCATCATGAATTAGGATAAAAGAATTGTTTCGACAGGGTACAATGGGTTTATTGACAGAATTAAGAATAATGACGAAACTTTCAGCTGGTCCCAAGATAAGAAAAATCTTTATGGTAAATATTCTAATACTTATTAAGCCTACAGTAATTTATTTCATATCGATTCTTGTACAATGCACCCGTTCTTATTTTGCTCAAAGTGAAAATTCTTTGAATTTTTTCAGTCTGCCATGCTGAAATCAATGCTGTCACCAATAGACATGGAACCAGTTTGAAGAATTGTACTCTTTACGTTACCCTTTTTCCTTGAAAGGAATGTACCAAACTGCTGTTACAATCAGGGATCAAAAGGATTATTTATTATGCCGATGACAAGCTTCCGTCTGAAAAAGAAAAATACAGATCAAGCACGGATGGGATGGAAATAGAAGGAAAGTACTTGGCGTCAGAAAAATATGCTGGAAAAATCAGGGGTTGAAATTTTGTACGTACTGACAAATCCTTGAAAATAAAAGAAAGTGGTGAAATATATCTCTTAATATAAAACAGATTGACAAATTAACTACCTGCAAATTCTTCCGAGTCTTAGAAACAATACAGTAAAACTCGTTTAGTACGAACACGGATATAGCGAATTCACGGATATAGCGAAGTTTTTCTGGGTCCCCTTCTTAACAAATCTTTGCAAAATTTTACGGTAATAACGAACTCTGATACAACGAATTTACGGATATAGCGAACTGATTTTGAGTCCCGTTGAGGTTAAATATAATGAAATTTACATTTTTTATAACGAACTTACAAAGATTAAAAAAAAAATTGATGAATTAAACTGACTATATTTCCGCTTAGCATTTGTATATAAGATTGTTTCATGCTACAACCTTAGTTATCGAAGATATGTTTTGTAATATTTCCTTTCCTAACATATTTGGAAGTAATATCTGAAGAAAAACATTCATATTGCGAATTCGCTATAATGGTTTTACGAATTCGTTATACGGATATTACGAATTACAGATATAGCAAATTAAATTCACAGGTCCCCATGACTTCGCTATAACCGACTTTTACTGTATTATAACTTTCACATTAGTTCATTTTTTGTATATAAATAGGACTGAGTGATAGATAAACTTGCAGTTAACTACTGTAAATCTTTTTATTCGCGAGAACATTATTTTTGCGTAATTATAAAGCTGTAAGGACAGTGTTCTCACAAAAATTTAAATCTCCTGTTTAATAGTATTCCTTAAGATTATACAATAACCACACTTTGCGAACATTTTGTCTCCCTAATCAAGATTCGATGACTACATGTACATCGTGAAAAAAGGTGTCGCGAAAAATTAGTGATCTACTGAAGTTCAAAATATAGAATGACAAATAGATTGGTTCACGGTGACAAGATGGACAAAATACTTTCACTGAAAGAAAATTAATGCGGTGGAAGGGAGACGAACTTTGAAATTAATATAATATAAAGTTTTAACAAAGATGTGAAATATTTGCAACTAGTTCATCTTGTCAAAATTTATATACTTGGTACTTTATTCCCTGAGAGGGAGGATACATTGCAGATAGGTAGATATTTATTTGGTATACTACCTATGTATAACAATACATTTTTGGAAAAGATAATATTAAAATATACACAAAATTGACATTAAACTTCGCGGTTTATAAAGCGTAAACTGCCTCAAGTTATGGTATATCGTATAATATAAGTTGAAATAAGCTTCATTCCTTATAATTTAATTTCAGTGCAGACAATGAGACAATTTTCCCCCAGAAGAAGGCTCCACATTGATTACATTTTAAAAGCAACGTCAAGCGGAGTAATACGCACAAGATGAAACACACCCTTTAAGTCCGGCTTAATGGTGGCTTATAGGTCCTTAATGGTGGTTTAATGGTTGTCTTTAAGTCACCATTAAGTCACCATTAAGCACCTTTAAGTAACATTTACACCACCATTAAGTTACCATTAAGCCAACTCAAAGTCCTTAATGGGTGCTTAAATGTAGCTTAATGGTAGCTTAATGGTGGCTTACAGGTCCTTAATGGTAACGTTTAGACCACCATTAAGTCACCATTAAGCTACCATTAAGCTAGACTTACAGGTGCTTAATGTCCAAACTCCATTAAGCTACCATTAAGCTACCATTAAGCCACCATTAAGTCACATTACGCAGTCGATAATATTGTTTATATGGGTGAAAAATTATTTTTATAGTGATTTGTTATCAATATTATAAATGTAGAGTTCGCTTATATCTTGATTTGGTAAAAATAATGAAAAAGAACGAAATTCAAAATCCAAAAATAAAAAAAAAACGCCACAATCGGGGCGCGATCCAAAAACCTTGGAGTTACAAGGCGAACGCCTTATCCATTCGGCTATCGCCGCTCTTGATAATGAAATGAAAATATTAAATATTTTACCTTTATTTTTTTCAAAATTTGTTTGGACTTGTAAAGGTATTATACTAGTATTTTGTTGAACATTTCCAAAAGTCTTGAATTGATTAATTAATCAAAATATAAACAATTTTATTTGTGGATCTTAACACATTAATATATATTTCTACACTGAGTTCGGCTTTTAGATTGATGTAATGTGATTGAGTTCTTCGCTCTGTTATTCGAAAATTTTCGAAATGTAACCATTAAATCGTGATTGAAAATAAATTAATTATAGATAAAACACAAAAGTCTATCATCGAAAAAGAAAGAGGAAAAAACAGATTCTACTATTATTTTTAATATACTGCGGATATTAACGGTTTCTGTGTCAACAATTTAGTGACAATCCTCGCGTAAGAGTTACCTGGTTAATTACGTTTACAAAAACTTTTATTAGAATATCATATTCAGTTTCAATTTTTTGGGTATCATAATGGGTATCAAAATAATTGACTTTTTACGATGAATCATAATTTTTAATTTGTTATGTGCTTGCGTTAAATTTAAATTTTTTAAAAATAATTGATCATTAAAATCTGTCAGTACGTTGTGTATGTATAGTTTCCTGTTACTTAACCGGGGACGGGGGACTCCTAATTAAGGTCTATTGTCTGACCAGTCGGTTTACTGTACACTGATCATGCTGACCATCTGTTAATCTTACTCCGTTTCTCAATGTGTATACATCTGGTCGGATGTCATGTTTAGTCTGATCGGCCGTTCATCTGAAAATCGATTTTGAAATAACAATCATTGAAGACCGACTAGATTTTGACAGATACTTACCGCTGCATTATTAAAAAAAATAACGAATTAATTAGAATTATTCATGATGTAAAAGCCATTAAAAAGTTTTTCATGGTAAAAGTCAATCTTTGAAAACTAAACATTTGTATACCAGTAGCCCCCCCCCCCCCAAAAAAAAGGACAGAGATATTTTTTCATGAGATTATATAGTTATATTCCTGTGAATTCTGTAGCGGAATGTTTTTTTTAACACATGAAATAAAAATAGCATTTTGTTTTTAAAAAGTTTATTTTGTGTTCATGAATATAGATAATTTTAAGAACAAATTGATTTTTGGTATTGTAAATGTAAGATAATTCACAAGGACTTGCTCACGGTGTGTAATAATTATTTATTTTTAAAAATCATATACACTAAAAATAAAAACTACGCATGTAATAATGATTTATTTAAAAAAATAATATACGGTTCTGATACAGGATGTCTTCTTTTATTATCACTGTAAATGATTTTAAGAAATAAATAGACACCTCGAGCAAGCCCCTGTGGCTATTAGCTAACTTTGATCCCAGTGATCAAGTTTATGCATGTTGACAAAAAACTCGTAGAATTTATGATCGAGACAGAATTATGAGTTGGAATAGATTTTGCGTAAATAATATTAAAATAACTAAAAGTTAGTTCAAAGATTCTATATAAGATGCGTAAAAGTTTAATGAGGGTTGACCATTAAGTCACCATTAAGCTCAGCTTAATGGTGGCTTAATGGTAGCTAAATGAAGTTTGGACATTAAGCACCTGTAAGTTGCAGCTTAATGGTGGCTTAAGGGTGGCTTGAAGGAATTAACTTCTTTAAGCCACCATTAAGTCACCATTAAGCTACCATTAAGCGATTGCTTAAAGGTGGTCTTTCGTCTTGTGACGTTTTTTGACGTAACTCATTGTGACGTAGGCAAGTTATGTTATACATATTGAATTATTAAGTTATATACAAAATTGACATTAAACTTGAAATTTAGGTAACATGTTTTCATAAAAGTACGGTTAAAAAATATCCCATTTGTAGCGTACAACTAGCTGACATATTCAAATGGATGTTTTTTCCACAATTTGTTTTCAAACTTTCATTTCTAAATTTTAGTTTTCATTCCTCTTATTTAATTCTAACGAATGCGTATTTTTAGCGAGACAAAGCCTTATTTCTTAAGCAAAAGGTAATTATAGCATTCCTTTATGTCATGTAAAATTACCAGGATACAGAGTGAACTGTTAGTGAAATTCAACAAAAGTTATATCAGAAACCTTACTTAAATGAAGTCTATGCCATTTTAAAATTATTACTCACCAAATAAATCATTATACGTGTACATATTCATAGTGTGTCATTATTTGTATTGTACGAGAATGCAAATCATAAAATACGTTTTAAATCTGGTTTCTTCGCTTGAAATGCACTAGAGGATACACATTCTCTTTATGCCTTTCCATTTTCATAAACTGTCTTGAATTTGTTCAAGATTTTTTTTTGTCTATTGCAGTCACTATGAGGAACTGAGAGGGACAGATGGAAACCACTGAATCCAACGAAAGAAATCATGCTTAATTTTGACGAGATTTGTTCTCAAAAATAATCTAATTTGCAAATTGTTGTACTGCTGACAAAAATAATTATTTATTACTCACTATTCACATTATGCTTTGCTTTAGGGCTTGAAGGAATTAATATTTTACACATATTTTTTTTTACTATCAAACGTTAATACAATGTAGTGTACATTTAATTTGAATATCACTATTTTTCCCTTTTTCCAATACCTCTTTTTGGAAGAATGGCTTATTTTATTTCTGTTTCATTTTGATATTTAAAGTTAATGTTATAAAATAGTCGAATGACGTTGCGCACGGTGTTGGTGTTAGTTTCGGTAACGTCAAAATGACGTTATTTTACGTGAAGTTCTAGAAAATTTATTTGACGTTACTTTTTTGCTAACATTTTTGTGGCGAAAAAAATAAAAACCCAATAATGCCGCCAATTAAATAATTCAAGTAATTGAAAACACGTGTAACATATTGCGGGAAGAAAATATAAGCATGGTTTGCCTCATTTAAAAAAAAAAACTTGGTAGAAATAACGAAACTTGTTCAATATCTCACTTTAAATTTATATGCTTTTTATTTTATTGAGATAAATTCAAAACAATTCCATATCATATCAGTAGGCCCTAGAACCTGTCCTTTATTTTCAGTAAATTGTACGATTGTAGATATTTTGCTGATTTAGCATTGAATTATTTTCTCCCCATCCCATCTTGTAATGAAAATCTGATACATTTGTACTCACCTCCGACAACCCCTTACCCTTATTCAATATTGGACTATTCAATGTAAACTCGCCATGTATAGAATACATGTAGTTTATACCAGCATAAAACACAGCTGACACACTTTACTGTGAGTTAATTCAAATTTGAAGTCATATCCTTGCATAAGTTTTGGTTTGTGTGATTTTTTTCTCGTGTCTTAATTCGAACTCTGAATGGTACTTTTGTACAGATTCTGACAAGGACACCGGTATATACCGATACAATGTACAAGTATACACTGCACATGTTTTACTTTAATATATAAATACAACTTTTAAAACTTAAATCATTTTTCTAATTAATCATTCTTGGTATGTTTTTCTTTTATCCATATCAGGCTCATCAGAAATTACGAGTACAAGTTTTGGAGAGAGAAAAATATATTGACGCTTTACATAACATTTTATGTATTGAACCTAATAACGTCAAAACGCCAATTTCTACGTCTGTGACATTTATGTTGACTTTTAATTTTCGTTAGGGTTTTGTCGCCATTCTATTGAAATTATTTTGGAATATAACAATAACTTTTTGAAAAGATGCACATTTCATAAAAATCCTTTAATTTTCAAAATGTCTATTTTCCATGACTTCACATATGATCAATATTACCACATTTATGCAATAATAGTTAGATTTATTACTTTTGGACAATGTGTGACATTTATGTTGACTTCGTAAAAAGCCTCTAAAACAAACACTTCCTTATAGAATCAATTCATTTTCATATCTAAATAAAGTTTTGATTTTGCACATTTTCTATTTAACTTTGTTTGGTGCAAATTAAAAAAAATAAATTATCAAAATGTAAGCCATTGCTGGAGTGTAGCATTTAAACGTGATGTTTTTGCCATCAAATTCAATTGTGACGTATAGCTACATGTAGTACATATATGTAACACGGCAATTATTATTAAAATTTAAGGCACCGCAAGTTAAAATTCTGTCTAGAGATCTTTTCCTAAATAACATTGCAACATTTTTTAGAATTTAAAATAATTTTCAACATCAATTTTTCATCAAGCATTACAAAGTTTGCCATTTAACGAATCTTAAAAACTTTGCGGCATTGAACCTGCAAACTTTGTGACACACCATCTTCGTCAATGTCCCCACAATAAATCGGCTTAATATCAGAAACCCAACATATATATCGACACAAAATATCAGTCTAACTTAAAATATAGTTCCTTGCACACAAAAAGGGTCATTGACATGTCATTTAAAATTGATTTTGCTCATGAAATTATTTTTTTAAGTTACCGATGACATTTCATGTTCTTTCCATATTTCTTCGGATAACGCTTATCTACATCGCTGTCTTGCATTTTGAACAACGCGTTCACAGTATTCGGATTGAACAACATCACAATTGTAAAACTTTACATCATTTACATCATATTTTGAACTTTTCTGCTAATTTTTAAGTTTATATTGTTTGTTTTATGGAAATTATCAACATTTTGTTATTGCGTGTGCGACGCTCCTGTTACCGATCTACATGCGTTTTTGACGTAATTGATTGAATAGTTGAATTAATATATTTAATAATTGGAATGTTTTAATCAATATTTTTGTTAAAATGTATTTAGTATACAATTACTGATCGAATGATATATAGTTTTCATATAGTGAATTGTTTTAAAATTATGGAAATAGCGCAAATGCCGCCATGATAGTAATTATTGACTTTTGACACCAACACCGTGCGCGACGTCTATATAGTTTTGAGTGAAAGGCAATTAAAAAATAACTTAAAAACGAAGGTGAATCTTGAAACCCTTGTGCTTAATATCCAGTTTAAAAATCCGTATATTATCGAACTGTAAATATACGTAGGTTTTATATTTTACTTATATGCAGTTTTGTTTTTCATATATCAAAACTTCTTTTAAACGTCATAGAATACAGGAATGAATATCTAACTCAAGCAACGTTTTTCCTCACTTTTGTCGTATTTAATGTACTGATACTTACTTATGCACTGTATAATACCATTCCACAGGAGAAAGAAATTCTTGTTGCGGAGGCACATTTTAAAAAAAAAGAAAAAATAAATTTTCCGATTTTTACAAAAGTACAACTGACCTCGGTTTACATAATGAACCATTTTTTCCCCAAATAACGTCCAACAAAGGCAATCGAGCGTGGAATAGAACTTACCAACCACAATGCGCCACCAATCGATCTAGGTGTATAACCCTGTGAGTACCTACCATCCTTCTGTGTTTAAACCCTCTGCTTTGTATCATCCACCAAAATTGGTGCCCTAAATGTTCATTCCATCAAATCCAGCGATAACAAATCCACCGATACCACTGTTTAATCCTCCAAATCCTGTGCCTCGCTTATATTATACCTCAGTCATAGCAGACTTTTCCAAATAACTGGTACGAAAGCCTTCCCTCCTCTTCAGATTCACAACTGATAATGTTGATGATCGATCTGAGAGTTTCAACTTTCGACTGCCTCTTTCCGCAACATTACAGCAGAACGTAGAGTTAAGTCATTTGAGGAAATGGATTGACTCGTAAAGTGGCTAGGTCCCAAATCATCAAAAATTGTGCATAAAAAAATCTCCACAAACACTCACAATCCAAATCTATTATTAAAACAAAATTGTGGATAGGCTACATGATAGATATGGGAGACAGATGGAGAAACCATGGACTGAATGTTTCAATCTCACTAATAGAGATCATACCACATTATATTAAAGGCGTATTAACAAATAACAATACTTACTTCCCAGAGAGCTTAAGATTAAAGATACCACGGAGTCTGACCTATTTGTTTGTCGACTTCCCACCAGCATTAGATCTTCATCGTCTGCAAAAGGGGTTTATATCTCGCAGTTTATTAATAACTGAAGAATTTGATCTAAGTATATTTAAGAACAATCTTTTTTAAAATGACGTTTAAAAAGAACATCAGCTGTATCATTATCTTTAGTCTTACTGGTCGATGGATTTTCCATTATATTACGACAATGACGCCGAATACTCGTCGGGTCAGGCTTGTCGGCAGAGGATTCTCCCTCTTCCATGTCACCTTATCCAACAATTGGTATTTTACAGGTTTGTGTTTACTATGATCCAAATTTTATACAATTTGAGCTTGAATACCATTTATCTCCATATATTTCATTCATAAAGTAATAATACCTTTCAACATATCATTTGGTGATGGAGAGTATGCACAGGGTATAATCAGTTCTTAAATTGAATCTGGCAACTGAGTGGTATATTGATGCTACAGCAATGTAAACTTCGTATAAAATCAACATTTCGTTTTGTTCAAGTTGTTTGTTTGTGTATATGACCTTTTAGAAGTTTTTCAGTTGCATTTAGAGACACTACCTGCTGGAAAAAACTGCAAGATTCAGGACTGTATTCGGAACTTTTACTTTTTATCCATTGATTGGAACATATTTTATCGCACAAAATAAATACAGCGGTATTGTGAATAAATTCTATAAACTTATCTCCATTTAGATATGCTTTTTCTTGATCACAGTCATAGCTACTGAGACAGTTGACCTCAATTTGAACACTCTCGCCCGAAGGATTGAGTTGCACATTCCTCATTGGGAATCGAAGCAATGTAGTTAGGAACATAATCCACGGCCCCAAATAAAAATCTCTAAATGCGATAGTAAATGGGCGACAAATTCATGGCTTAAATCGAATACCATTAATTATTGAGTTACCTCGCATCGAGCGCGAAGATGTTTATTGTTCTTTAAAAGGTATCATTTATTATTGCTTCGATATTCTTCCTATGCTTAAGATCTTGTGAGAGATAAATTCAGTAATGTATTAGAAACAGAATTAATATAATTAGTTATCTAATGATAATTTTATATATTGTAATTGTTTCCAAAAATGAAATTGAAATCTCTCTGGTCTACATTTGTAGTTCTGGTTTTCTTGATCACATACGATATAATATCTTGTACTATTCCAATACTCAATTAAAGGTTGTTATTAAAACGCTTTTTATATACTCTGTATTTCTACATTTTTTAAAGTAATTTTAAGCAAAATATACAAGGGTATTATAATTCAAACTATTTTTTAAAAAAAAAAAACAAATTATATATTAAATGTTTTCTTAACAACATTCAGAATAAACATATATTTTTCTTTTAAATTGAACAAGAAAAATTATTTTGAATCAAGTCAAATGAATACTTTTTTCTTAAAGTTAAAAAATACTACAGATGTGTCAAAGATGTGTCAAATCAATATTGTTCAATATGGGCGCTCTCTTAAACAAAACTGACAGTTTTATCATGCAACAATAAATCTTCAGTCAGCCATGTTTTCTTGTATTGCACAATGAGCAAAAAGCATTGAAGGGTACCTGATTAATAAGATGTAAATGATGAGGAATGTGACAGTATGGTTCTCTTTGATGACAATTATCATTATTATAAAAAAGGTTTCTTTATCACAACGGAAATTTACAGATCACTTTATTGTTTCTGTGAAGGGAGGAAGGTATGATGCACTTAGACTGGCTAATAAACATGGCTTCCACTTGTTGTATGAGGTAAGAGAGGTTTTTTTAATTCATTTAAACTTCTTTTATGAAATGAAATTGAAACGAGTATGTCTTTAACTTTGAGAAAATGTCCACAAAATGCATCAATAGTTTTTTCACGTGATTCCATAAATTTGCACAGTGCTTATAGTTTTGTATGAATATATTTTCACATTAAAGTATAAATTATAATATCTTTCTCTTATAAAGATGAGAGTCTTGTAGAATTTTATATCTTATTTTTTTTAAGTTTGGTAATATACATGTGTTTTTGAGTTTTTGCTTAAGTGTATTAATTTTTTTCTTATTCCAATTCATTTTTTTTCAATATACAAACAAAATGCAAGCACACCATTTTTTTCTGTCTGTGGGGAGTGATTTTAAATTCATGTTATCATGTGTTTTACATTAATTTTAGATATACTTTTTGATAATAGCATACATGCACCTCTGTATGATTTGACAAAAACATTTTCAAAAAAATTGGCCTTTCTGGAAAAACTTCACAAAAAGTTATTATATTTTTACTTGTTCGCTCCAAAAACTTTCCAAGATAAATACCGTTGTATTTGTAAATGCATGATTTTTAGCCATGTCATGATAATATATAAATATGGAAATAATTTGTTTTGATATTTTTTTTTAATCTCTTAATGTACGTGAATCTTTAATCTGTGTTAATAATTTACATAGGTTTTAAATATATTATTCCTTGAGATTATATATAATCTATTACTTTTTTATCGGGGTTTTTCTCCATTTTAATCTTTTGAATGGACTCATTGTAGGTCTTTCCAAATACTTATGTATTCAAAAGAAAGGATGGAACAACCAATGCACATATTCGCAGGGGCTCGATTTCTCTTATGTTGAGAGAATCCAGGGTAAATGAGAAGATTGATTAGTTATATTTCGCTTGAAATATATCCGTTTCAGAAAAAAATCCCTAATCACTTTATCATTTACATCTAATATCTCCAGATAATGCAGTTCGAACAACAACAGTACAATATTCGAGTTTTAAGAAACTCAACCATCACTTTTAATGATCCGAATTGGAAAGACATGTGGTATATTGTAAGTATCGTATGAAAATCAGCATGGAAAATCCATTAGATTACCTTGGCTGAAACACTTTTATATTTTCTTCTACAAAACAGAATATGAACACTACTAATGCAATTCCTGATCAAGGTGTCTTAACATCATGGTCGCAGGGATTTACCGGGAGGGGAATAGTTATTGGAATTGTTGATAACGGCGTTGAAATAAATCACCCTGATTTGTCAGAAAATCTAGTAAGGATTAACTTCTTGTAAAGATTAAATTTTTCTACTCAAATTCTGATCACTTTTAATTTAATATAACCACTCAAAATACAACCGAAACAATAATAAGTTACTTATAAAAATTAATTTCAGGTATCTGGATTAAGTTTTAATTTCATAGATGGAACATCAAATCCTTCTCCTGAGTCTGGACATAGGTAAATTAAAAATAAATACTTACCCAAACATCTCTTTTACTTTATGCAAAAATTATACTTTGGATTCATTCACATATCATTCAATGAATTTGTTGTTCGTGAAGTCAGTAATTATTTATTTATAGTGACATTTGTACACATATGTATAATTACATGCTGAATAAAATAACGATAAATAGCCCGACCCGTCGGTCCTATATATCATTTTGAACAAAAACTTGACAAACCTCAGTGTTATGATATTTAGAAATAAATATGTCACTTGTTAATTAATCACAAAATCATCTTGCTCCAAATCATTTTTGAAGAAAAATCACATTTATATGTTAATCAATTACTTTGGCTGTAAAGTGTATATGTGACTCATCATACGTTGAAAAGGTGTTTTATTTTTTGTTTTATTGTGATGGTTATGTAAATAATATTTACACAATTTTATTCTGGCTGGGAAAAATTGTCCTAGTTGTTATATGTGTATCTTTTATTATTTTTTGTAAGCATAAAATGTGTTGATTTGTTTTAGAAATTATATTTGAATTTGTTTAGCCATGGCACTAAATGCGCTGGTATTGCAGCTGCTGTGAGTAACAATGGTCACTGTATACTTGGAACATCTTACGAAGCAAAATTTGTTGGTAAGTTTATAAGCATCCGGTAGCATTACAACGTTGAATTTGTTTCTTAAACACAATATCTTTCTTGGACTCACAATTACTTTTTTCAGCTCTCAAAATGATGGATAGTATTGGATCAACTTCTGCTTGGGAAGCTGGAGCTTTGTCTTACAGATCAAATGATATCGACATATACTCAAACAGCTGGGGAGTGATTGATAGAAAGGGTTTTCATGATCCTAGTCCAGCTGTCATTAGAGCAATAGAGAATGGAGTCAATCATGCAAGTGTCAATATACTTTTTGGTGTACGTGTTGTAAAAAAAGTTATAATCAAAGTAACTTTTACATGAATTAATTGACTTCCAGGGTCGAAGAGATATAAAAATTAACATTTACATGAATTAATTGACTTCCAGGGTCGAAGAGGTAAAGGATCCATTTACATTTGGGCAGCTGGAAATGGGGGACCAGATGACAATTGTAATTGTGATGGTTACGTGAATAATATTCACACAATTGCAATATCGGGTGTAACATATGATTTGTACTCAGCACATTATTCCGAAAGATGTAGTGTTATCATGGCGTGTACATATGGCTCTGACGATCTAGAATACCTTGTTGTTAGTTTAAGTCCGTAAATATTTACATGCATTTATTCATTTTATATTCATTATTCCTCCTCTTTCATTTAAAGATAGAAATATTTGATATTTAAAAGCAAATTAATAACGTAATATACATACATGTATACAATCATAACCCCATGATAAGCTGTTGACTTCAAATTATTGACAGAAAACTACAGATCTTCACGGACAATGTGGTAATTTTACTGGAACATCAGCCACTGCACCAATGGCGGCAGGAATATTAGCACTGACCCTAGAAGCAAAGTAATTATATGATTGTCATTTTTTATCTCTTGACTCCATAAACTGCTTATGCAGTTTGCACCTTGAACTCTTTGTTAATACAAAAGAATTATTATAATAAGATATTTTATTAGAACAAAATTTCTGCAATCTATTTATATATTCCAAATATTTTTTCTTATATTTTCTTGTGACATTTTACATTTCAATTATTCAGTCGTAAGAAGTGTCAGCGTTTTTGAAGCCCTTCAGTGGTATCAGAAAATTTATTGCTAAATATTTCATACCTCATAAACGTCTATTTAAATATTTGTATTAAAAAAATGATGCATTGTATTTTGAAATTTTACTGCATGAAAAATGCTGAATATCCCTTTTTAATAGCAATAATTTAACCTGGAGAGATATTCAACATTTAATAGTGAAAACATCAAAGCCTCATAACCTTCGAGGTGGGACATGGAAAACAAATGCTGCTGGCCATCAATGTATGTTGTAGCACATGTACTTAAATACATTGTATAATGATATGGCTATTTTGATACTTATGTATTTCTAAATTTTTATTTATTTAAGAGACTTAAGATATTAAGAAATTTTTCATATTACAGATCATGATTTCTTTGGATATGGACTTTTGGATGCAAAAGCACTTGTTGATGAAGCAAAACAATGGAAAGGACTTCCAAAATTTAGAAAATGTTCCTCAATCATACGGACAGCTAATATGTAGGTGCAAACAAAAGCCGTGTCTTTGTTCCAAGTTTTTACAAATGAAATCAGATTTAGAGGACTATGGTTCAAATGGATTCTTCTATTTTTATTTACTACAGTTGCTTAGGGTTTTTAAAATGTGTAGGACAAATCGAATACGATACGCAGGAAATTGTTACTTTGGGTTATGAAACTTATTTGTCACTTTATGCATACCTAATTTGTTCTATAAAATATTTTGTTATGGATTTTAAATATCATCTTGTACATAGGTAGAGGTCCAGACATATTGAAACTTTCAAACAATTTATTTCTTCTGCATGAATACTCGGATTACAAATATCTCAAATCTAGTGGAAAGAAAACTATATTCATTTGTAACTGATTACTTCTTGATTCAGAATAGAGGCAAAGAAAACCCTTTTCGATTTCAAAAATAATTTTATTAAAAGGAATTAATTAATTTTGATGTAAATTATTAAAAAAATAATGATACTGAATTATTTTATAATTCTATTGAATGATTTTCATTTTCATATAAATCACTTAATAGTTTTCTATTATTACAAAATTAACACATGGGATAGAAAATCAGCAATGTTCATTCCCGTTATTAAATATTTTCGTAATAAAAGTGATGTAAACTCCTGCTTTGCAAAGATCAATGACACATAATTATGGAGATATTGAACAGTATTAAAGCTCAAATGTTCATAAGACAATACAAAACAGGCGCATGAAAATCATACATTTTTAGTATAAAAAGTTTGAAATCATTTGTAAAATGATATTCTTTAAAATAAAAATTCAACTTTTTCATGTCAGAGAGTAATAAAAAATCAGTTTTCATGTCCGCGTCAAATTGCAAATCTCATTTTTTAACATAAATACTTAGAATTCCTTGATTTATCTTCAATTTTCTACACTTTTATTAATAGGCGTCTGTAAGTATATATTCTTTCATTTCCTTTTCTATTCTTACAAGAAATGTTGATCACCTAAATTTGGCAGAAGACATTATAACATCTGATGGTTGTAATCAAACCAACGACAATTATGTAGAATTCTTGGAGCATGTTCAGGTGTCTGTTCAATTCAGCGCAAACCTGCATAAAGACGTCCTCATCACTATAGCCTCTCCTGCAAATACATTGAGTCAGTTACTAACTGCCCGGCCATATGACGACGGAAGTGGTCAACAGTCCTGGGTATTTTCCTCTGTCCATTTCTGGGGAGAATCGCCCACAGGAAATTGGACAATTCGTATGTCAATTCCTGTAAATACAAATCAAGGTATATTTTATAATTTCAACAATTGCAAGGTCTTGTTATCATGACCAGTTTAATGTTTATTTCACGTAAATAAGAAGACGGTGTAGTTTGAACTTTATTGTACCCTAAAAATTTAATGTACTTAAAAGGTTATGAAATTGGCTTTAGTAGAGTTGAGTACAGTTAAGTAGATGAAAATAATTAAATATTTTAGAATATGGCATTAAGGACCTCTCTGGAAATATGGAATCATTATTTTGATTAATTTCTAACTTTAATGCAGAAAAGCCTCAAAATGACTCATTTCTGTGCTAATTTTCCTTTAGAAAATGGTGTCTGCCACCGTCGTCCACTTTAATTTTTGAACATATTATGTAAACGGCTTTCATATTTGAGAAAAATATAGGGCTCAATTTGTATTAAAACTGTACCCTGTTTTCTAGATAAAGAAAAAAAATATACTTTAAATTTAAACAAGGGAACATTGATAAAAAAATTTTACTAAATACATATTACCTTGGCCTGGCTTAAGAATAAAGCTTTCTCCGCCTTTATGTTATTCCTATGATGAGTCATTTATTTAGCTGATATACTTTTCAATGCATAAGATTTTTTCAGCAAAGTTGTTGTGGAGATCAATCTTGATATCAATAGTCCTAAGAATGTATTGTATATATATTCAGCTCCTACATAGATAGCTTAGTTAAAAATTAAAACACAGTTGGGTGTCAATATGCATTTGTGGCACCACGGTGCACTCAATATTACCTTTATGTACTGTAATTGAGTCTTTAAAATCTTTTTTAAAACATATAATGTACTCAAAATATAATACACGTAAGCAGTTTTAGAAAGAAAGTAAATACACCAATGGTCATCAATACTACAATTTCTTAAATCATTTTTTTTTTTTTTTTTTTTTTTTTTTGTTACGTGTTATAAATCACTAAGATATTTTATATACTGTGAATGAAATCACTTATTTTCGTTTGGGTTTAACTTTCGTGGTTTCGAGGTATGAAGAGACCCATGAATTATGTCCAACACGATATGTAATTTTTCACAAATATAGCTACTGAAAAATCTTTTTCTTCCACAAAATGAAATCCCCACGAACTCATTTTTTTCTTAAACCACGAGAATTTTATCCCTCGAAAATATGTGAAATACGACCATACAAATAATTTCCACATTTTACACTCGAAATCGTTATTTGATGAGTTTTTCAATGAAAAGTGTCCTAATTTTTATACCTGAACTTCATTCGCTGAGTTGTTAGACTAGTTTATTAGTTATAACATAAAGTTTGTTAAAGAATAATTGAAAACAAAAGTTCAAAGATTTAATTCACATGTTAGGCTAACAACAAAATATCCTTAACTTTGTAATATATTTCAATACGATATATGATTCTAAGTTTTTTTTATGTCTGGTGGACCATCTTGCCTTACAAACCGTATGTGCTTTCAGAAACAAAAAACTACATTAGCATTAACATTTCGGACAGTTATAAAAAGATAAAATGTTTTTTCAAATATGATAATTCTATAGCTTTGTTTTGATTCTACGAAACGTAGCATTTTTAGAAGACGGTGGAGTAAAGTCAGGATTATACGCTTCACCTAAAAGAAAGAGATTTTCGGTTACAAAATGAGGCAGGATTGTGTATGTATCCAAATTTTTATTTCCAGGTCGCCTTCTGACATGGCAATTGCATCTCTACGGTACTTCCATCGATCCTTCCTTAGGTCCAGAGAATGAGACAGATAGTAAGACAAAAGCATACTCTTCCATTTTTTGTCGTAGGCACATTAAATGTCGCATGAAGTTGTAACAGGTCACATATAATAAAAAAATAATTATATGTTCTCTTTCTTCAGGTGTGGACATTAAACCTCGTGCACAATATGATGATTCTGCCCTATCGGGCTGGAAGCTTGCAGTACTAATCATAGGGATATTATTTGTAATAGTTGTAATAGTAGTTATTGTAGTAACAGTATTATTTTTCATTTATAGAAACCAAGCGAAAAAAAGAGGGAGCAAAGTTGATGTATCTACAAATCAAAACACATAGAATTATTTTTAAGACAGTGCGTACATGTACCATAATGCATTTTTTTATTTACATTGGTGATTTTATTCTGAGCTTTGACAGTTTGTGTATTCATCACTTGACAAAGGTTTCTGAGAGATACCTATTTACATTTTTTAAAAAATAGAACCAAGTCATAAATCAATTTGCAAATTTGATCGTCATCTATCATTTAAAAAACGTTTTATGTTTTGGAAACCATTTTTATGGGGGACGACTTAAGTTTTAATTGCGCATTTTCGCACATCATAGTAAAATGAAGCGCACTTACTGTTTTAAAGCAACTTTTTTTAGCGATATTGCAATTGAGAGCTAGCTTGACGTAGTTTTTGTGTAGTTTTACGTCATGATATACTGCAGCTCTTAAAAATTGTGTAATAAAATGTTATTTAAGGAAAGAGTAATAAAGAAACGCTTTTGAAATTAAAAAAAATATAAATTTAAGCAAATCTCCAATTATTTTATCATGTTTTCATATAAATTTCTTGTGTCCGTTATATTTTGTAGTAGACTCTATAAAAACAGGAAAATGTGATATTTTTTGCAATTAGAGATGCTCCCTCTGGTTAAAAGACGGTAAAATTTTGTGTTTCTAACATATAATATACTATATAGTATTACTCATCATATATTATAGTTTTAACGAAAAATCTATTGTAGTATATGTATAACATGCTTTAAAGCGCTAAAAAGAGGCACTTTCCTATTTATTCCTGTTGTAAATGTACCTGTATTTGGAGATAGTCCCTTAAGAATACCTGGACGATAGATATTCCCAAAACTTGGCATGTACGCTGAAGTTAATGTAAGTTATATATGGTATAAATATGAAGAGTTTTGCTATTGTTATTTTTACACAATAAAACCCCAGTCAGTTCCCTTAAGGTATACCTTTTATATAACATACTGCACATTGTACAACTATGATTCTTGTGTTAAATTTCAATTTCATATAACTAGGTCACAATGATCTACTTTTTATGCCAGTGGCCGGTGAGTATTTCTCGAAAAATACCTCAATTTTTTTTTCACCATGACCATTTTTCTCCTTACTCACAAAATAACAAGCAACATAAGTCTTTAAATAATGAAATATTATAGCAAAAGAACAGCTTTTCTTCATATAAAGAAACGATTAGAGTTTGGGCCATTAAATTAATAATTATTAGGGTCCGAATTTCCTCTGTCACATTATATTTTCCCCATTTTCAATTGAATATTTAAAAAATCAGAATGATAAGAACTTAGTTAATTATAGGCTAATTCACGTGGTATTAACACCATTATTGTTCATATTTTGGAAGTTCTTTATTTCATAGAAATCAATTATTTGAAATAATTTATGAGCTTTATCACATATAATATTTGCATAATAATGTCTTAAAGTATATGTTACTTTAACATTGTGATTAATATTTGCAAGTCCAATTTCCCTCTGCATTACCATACATTGACCTTAGTTCCTGTATATTTTCTTCAAATAATAAATTATATTTAATGTTCAGATTGATATTGAATTTAAACTTAGTTATTTGATCCTTTAAGAAGCATATGGAATCCTTTTAGAAGGATATGGAGATAACGAATAGTATTCAATATTAAAGGCCATAAAACAATTCAAAATAAGAGCAGAGAAAACACGGACTTTCGAAACATCAGAGGTGGGATCCTGAGCGATAAAGAAGTGAGCATCCCCTGCTGACCCGCCACAACCGCTGTTTGCTCCTCGTCATGATCGGGAAATAACGGAAAAGTCCGTCGTCAATTCAGTGGACTAATAATTGGTATGAAAAACGTCAGTCAGCATTTGAGTCAATGATAAATTGTATTTGCTTACAAGGTCATTGTATCGACCATAGAACATACGCAACGATGACTTTAAACGAAAATGAAGATATGTCAAATAAGTCAAGATTAAATTTACACCATGTTCCGCCTGAAAATTTCATATTTTGACGAATATTTCATTTCAACATCATATTTCAACATCACTGACCCAAATTTTTTCTTTCACTGTTTTAAGGGGACGAAGGATGTATGGTCACGTGACTCTTTAATTACGTCATAATCTCTAATAAATATGTACAAAACCCGATTGAAACCACAGTATTTGGACAAAAAAATGACTGTTTGTTTGAGTTCACAATCTTGTATAAAAATTTCTAAAGACATTCAAACTTTCTTGCATATATTTTCAAATTACGGAATAGATTAATCCACTCTTCTGTTTCCCTACACTGCGTGTCCAACGAGTCGCTGACGTCATAGTGGATCTTAGTACAGTAAGATTATATACAAGGTAAAACACGGGTAGCATAATATCATAAAAACGGGTCATGATCAGTACATGGTGGGGTATTTTATGAATTACAAAACCCAAAAAAATATTTTTACATGGTTGTTGACGGAAATATATTGTACTTATGTCTTATTTAGCTTATTTCGCAAATGTGTGACGTCATAGTAGGGTTTTCCCGTACTCGAGAAATGTAAACATGACACGTTTTTCTCATGCTCATGTGTTTTGTTTAACTATGCCCTGTGCAATATTGAGCTCAGCTTCACCAATCGATATTTTTTCCGTTAATCAATAACATGACGAACTTGCATTTCGACGTAATTTTTCAAACATTGAATGATAGGATTTTTTGTAAATTATTTTTTTTTTGTCGTTTAAGTTGTCATAAAAAAAACGTAATTTTCCGTATCCAGATGCAATGTGACAAAAGAATCTTGCTTTGTCGAATTTAAAACCCTATTCATACTCTGAAATATTTTAAAAGTCACATGTTCGCTGACATGTTTTTAGCTCACCTGAGCCGAAGGCTCAAGTGAGCTTTTATGATAAAAATATGTCCGTTGTCTGTCGTTGTTGTCGTTGTCGTCGTCGTTGTCGTCGTAGTCGTTGTAAACTTTTCACATTTTCATCTTCTTCTCAAGAACCACTGGTCCAATTTCAACCAAACTTGCTACAAAATATCCTTGGGTAAAGGGGATTCAAGTTTTTTCAAATGAAGGGCTTCGCCCTTTTCTAAGGGGAGATAATTATGAATTAGAGAAAAATTAATGTCATTTTAAAAAAATCTTCTTCTCAAGAAAAACTGGGTAAGGAAAGATGAAATTCATATGGAATCATCCTCAGGTAGTGTAGCTTTAAGTTTGTTTAAAATCATGACCCCTGGGGCTAGGGTGGGGCCAAAATGGCCGACCAAAGTTTTACGTAGGAATATATAGGAAAAATCTTTAAAAATCTTCTTCTCAAGAACCACTGGGCCAGGAAAGATGAAACTCATGTGGAATCATCCTCAGGTTGTGTAGATTCAAGTTTGTTCAAATCATGACCCCTGGGGCTAGGGTTGGGCCAAAATGGCCGACCAAAGTTTTACATAGGAATATATAGGAACAAATCTTTAAAAATCTTCTTCTCAAGAACCACTGGGCCAGGAAAGATGAAACTCATGTGGAATTATCCTCAGGTAGTGTAGATTCAAATTTGTTCAAATCATGACCCCTGGGGCTAGGGTGAGGCCAAAATGGCCGATCAAAATTTTACATAGGGATATATAGGGAAACCTTTTAAAATCTTCTTTTCAATTACCTCAAAGCCATGATTAGTGATATTTTTCTATTTAAATGGAATCATCCTCAGGTAGTGTAGATTCTAATTTGTTCAAATCATAACCCCCTGGGGGGTTAAAATTCAAGTCCCCCCCCCAGTAAACTGTCAGTTCTGATCTGATATGTGCTTTTTATCTAGCCGATGTGCTCAGGTGAGCGCTGTGGCCCCTGGGCCTCTTGTTTATCTATGCTGAAAAAATTCCATTATGGACGAGTAATGGGCCCATAAATACGGAGAATCAAAACTTCACTCAGACACTGTGGGGCATAGTATTTGTCACCCAATACCTCAGTAATAAATCTAGAAACCTATTGATACATCTGCTTTAAGGTATGTGAGATATATTAAATAAGAGATATACAAAATATGATAAAAAATGAATGACAGGTATTTTTTAGCTAAAGGTCCTTCATCCCCTTAAAGTACTCGATTCTTGTGGCTGATCAGCACTTAAGTCGTAAAAACTGATTTTGATTAAAGAAAATATTTTATTGCCTATTTAGTTTTTGAATACCCCAAATATGTTACTTTTTAGTGCAAAAAGGCACACAATAATTTATGCGCATTAATTTGAAAGATTTTTTCAATGATGAATATTATTCAAAGTATTTTACATAAAATAAAATCATATTTATTGCCATGGTTACATCTGATAAAATATGATAAAGATTAAAGTACTGAGAAATTAACCAAAGAGTTAAAATTTAAGTGCAAAAAGGGTCAACTTCATTGTACTGTAGATCAGTTAGATGAACACTGACCCCCTATTTTCTCTTTGATTTTGATCTCTCTATACGAGTACTTATCCAAAATATACTTCTCAACAAATCCTTGATTTAACAAATTTCACGAGTGACATACCCTAATGAAATGCTATTTTAAAAAAGCCTTGCAAAAATCAAATTTGAAGGGATTGGTCAGAAAGTATGCTCTATTTGGTTGCCTTTAAATACTAACAATTCAAATTCTCGTCCTTGTTCTTAATTATTAGCAGATTTATCAGAACAAAATAATACGCTTGTTTGATTGAATAAACCTTCTTCCAACTATAACAGGATTTTATGGTATATCTTTTTTGCTCCCTTTCCTCTTTTTCTTTCACATTTATTTTGAAGTTTACTTTTTATGGGGTTTTTTCTATACAGAAAAGTTAAAATATGTCATAGATTCCGTTAAATGTTTAATAGCCTCTATTTTCCTACGTGGTCATTTTCATTATAATATTACGAAAATGAAATTTTATTCTGAAAGATTTTTATGGAAGATATTTTTCATAATCGATTAATCATCCTTTTTTTATGACAAGTTGAAGATATTCCTGAAAAAGATTTTATTTAAAACTATATGAAAATTTTGCTTATTTAACCTTAGAATAAAATATTTCTTCAAAAGCAACATTGCAAAACCAAAAATGGAAGGTTTGTTACCTTACAAAAACATTCATTCCAGAATGGTATTTATCACAAAGGATGTATTGGCTTTAACAAAAGAATTGACCTATAGGAGAGAACAATTTCCCGGAAAAAACGACATTTAAAAATCAATCTTTATTTGTTGTTTTCTACCGTATATATGTCTAAATTTTTCAAATTTGGATTTGATACCTCAAATTTATTATTTACAACTTTACAATAAACCTCCAAAGTTGACCGAAACACCATTTTGTCCATAAAAGCATTGATTTCTGCATGAATTTTGGCCTTGAAGACCTTCAGGGCAGGCCTGCCCCTAAATAAAATAGTGATATTTTGATAGGTTAGGATGTAAGGAATAAATTAAGATAAGACTTTTTGGGGGCACCCCTGCCCTGGGGTCGAAATTCACAAAAAAAAACTACAAAAAATAAGGAAACCTGATTTTCATCGCCTGCTTGAAATTTATACCAATTATTCTTATAGTCAGACTAGCTCAGTTGATATACGCGCTGACTTTTGCACCTTGAATACTTTCTTTTTAAAGTCGGGGGTTCGAATCCACCTGTTACAACACTTTTAAACTTTTGAATTTCGTCTTTTCAAAGACTATTTAAATTTTTTATATAGAGTTGTGTATTTTTCCTTCAGTTATCTATCCTTTATGCATGCCCATTCTTGATATATAAGAAACACTAAAGATATATCAAATCGTAACAATCCAATGCACAGTTGTCAGTCAGGCGGAACGAACCTCAGTATAAGCACACTTTCTTCGAAGACAAGAATAACTCACTCTGTGTTACTCAATACAGGTATTCTTGGCAGCATTGAGCTGCAGTGAATTTCAATTGTATATATTGATAATTCCTTATAATTAAATCACATTGATTTTGGCTACATATTTCAGTAAATTCACCGACTTGGATTTATATTTAGGCGTATATAATTTGCACACATTAATGGCATGTTTTATTACATCCACGGATAAATAGCCTAGACATGAAGAAGAATTTCAGAGACAGTAGACACTACCTTTATGAACCATGAGAAGTAAAGACAAATATCAATTAGTACATATGGAGATAACAAACTCAGAAAATCAATGAAAGGGTTCCTCCTGCCTCTACTAATTGAAACTAGTGCTAATTGTAACGGGGACCGTTACAGATGTTCCCCAAACGCTCCCCATGTCCCTTATCGTGCCTTATTCCTCTAAGACCTTTTAATAAATATGCTAAGTATCCCAAGATTTCATTTAAGAATATAAAAGTTACAATGATATCAACAATCAACGATATGTTGTTTAACGTTTTGCATGCGCGCACAGGTACATGTACATGCATATGCAAGATGATTATGGCATGTTGATTAAGCGGTAAACATATCTTTCTATCCCACGAATCAAAGAAAAAAATACATATATAAATTTACCATTTTTCAAGCATATGTCATATTTTTAATATATCGATTCACATTTTATTTCTCTACTTATTTTAACCTCGGGCTCAAAGTTGGTTTTATTCCGACGACAAGGCAGGGTTAAAGTCGACTAAGGGTATCACGCCAATACCTAACCAATCAAAATGAACTTATTCAATAGTAGTTCCATACATGGAAAAGGGATTTTCCTTTCTGTTCAGAATTTTTTTTAATATTTCCTCTCAGGCCATTTTGACAACTCTGATACCTGTGCCTGGTAAATTTTATATACTTTGTAAATAAATATATAAAGGTTTTTTGACCGGAACTATTCATTTTTTCCAATGCATAGGGGGCTACACTCTCTGGGTTTTACAAGAGATGTTTAAAAAGACATTCGTGTCAGCTAATGTGCCCTATATTGTTTAACACCTTCTTATTAATATTTTTTTCATGAATGCAAATATCTGATTATTCTACGAAGGAGCGTACATGTATATTGATTTTTAATATACCGAAAATCGCTATTTCTGGGGATTGCGTAATTCTAAAAAAAAATTAAATAAATTCCAAAGGTAAATTAAACAAAGGATGCTTGGTATTAAAATATTATTTCAAATCAGTAGAATCGAATGCTATTAACGACATCTGAATAAATAGGCTATAAAAGGCTTATATGCCAACTTTGGTCATCTGCACTTTAATTCTAAACACGACAGGATTTGAAATTTTTTCTGTATAAATTAATAATTTCTATATACTTTGGAAACTCAAATGAAATATTTTAATACACTTTCCTCGAGCTCTTTTCTGCAGTTTTCCTGAAATTTTATGTGGGTCCGATGTGTTATTTGAGTTTAACAGTGATTCTCTACGTTGCCATTAATTTGATTTATTTATGTGTGGGGTGGGGGTGGGGGGGGTGGTGGGGAGGGGTGGGGGTGGGGAGGGGGGTTATTTTTATTCTTAACCTATTTAACGTTGGAGTTGAATCTTGTATCTTATTCCAAGAACTTAAGATTGATTGTGACATTTGGATGAAAGGTCAAGGTCATTAAAAACCACCACCTCTTTAACTTCTAACCTGTCAACCGAAATAAACTCTGAAAGGTGTTTCTAGATACATGTACATGTACTTCATGTTTCTTTTTACCCTTGGGTCAAGGACAAAGGTTCAGGTCGATTTCAAGTTCATAGGTCAAGGTGATTTTGGTAAATAGTTAATATCAACATTTTATTTAGCTTACCAGTGACCTTGACCTAAGTTTCAAGGTCAAGGGTAAAAAGATCTGCATGCTTCAGTATGTTACATGTCTTGACATTTAGAAGTTCTTAATTCTGCATGAACATCAAACACTCAAGTATACAGTCTTTTAATACATTGTGTGCGGTCGCATGTGCATGCACGTCCATGTATTTACTTTTGATAGTAGTATAATGTAGGCAATCATTATATCTATTCATATTTGAAATTTCACCCTGTATTATTGAGAACAAAGAAAGTTGTAGGCATTTAAAGTTTTAGCCAATCAGATTGCAGCACACGTGCATGTGCGTGCGTTCATGATTATTCTTATATATCATGCTGTAGATCTTCATATTGTAAGACTATGTTCAAAATTTCAAAGGATTTTGTTAGAAAACAAAATAGATATTTAGACTTTAAGTTTCAGCCAATCGCAGCGAAGGGCACCTGCTGCACGTGAGATCTTGCTATTTTGACCACGTCATCATGTCTATACTACTATTATATCCTTATATTATGAGTTTCAAAGCATTTCATCCAATATTTAAAAAGTTACGGCTAAATCTATTATATTGGTCATTTCACGTGTTACACGTGCGCGCACCTGCACGCACGTGCGCGCAAAATGACCTTCGTTCCGCACATCTACATAACATACCTAGTGACCCTAAAAAGGTTTCACCTAGATCGGATGAGTAGTTTACGAGAACACTCGCGGACAAAAAAGTACCGGAGAACAAAGAAAAAATTCAGAAAATGTAAAAACAATATGTTCCCAAACTTCGTTTGGGGAACATAATAAACGTTTAGGAAAACAAATTATTATATGTATTTAGCCTAATGTCATTAATCGGAACGGATATGTACAAGCTTTTTGTAGAGAAAAAACCAAGCCCGGTCCTATAGGTCAGATCCCTATTTATAATGAAGTGATCCTTTTGATACTTTTTAGAACAAAAATTTTAAAAGAATTGTTGAAATGTCTTGCATTTTTAATTTGTCGAATTATGTTTACATTATTTTCTGATTTCCCAGTTATAATATCTTTGAAAATAACATAAGTTGATGAGTCAACCGGAAGTAAAATTTCGTCAAGCAAAAGTTGAGGAGCTAAGGAGGCCTAACCTGCATGATAATCTCGCGCAGCTGTCTTTGTGTGTGCCATCAGTGGAAGGAGACTTTTGAAAATGACATAAAAGGCCTTGTGTGATTATAATCTAGGCAATATTTTCTTTTCAAATCTATATTTACACTTTCAGAATAAATTGTAAATGTAATAAGGAATTACTGTTTCGCTTGTTGTGTATGTCAGGGACATCGACAACAGTTGGAAACTGGGGGTTTTAATTTTTATCGCGTCCGTCCGTCTATCTATCTAGCTAGCTGTCTGTCTAGCTGTTTGTCTATTTGTCCGCAAAAACTCCGCGCTTTACTTTTGATTAAGAGGAGCTATGGCTTGCATATTTCACAAGTGTATTCTTTGTGACAAGACCTTCTTGGAGGTACAAACAATTTTGACCACACCCTTAGAGTTGACCAACTTTTATACAAAAATTCCAAACTTATACTCTGGATATATCATTTCAAAAATAGATGGCAGGGCTTTTATTTTACATTTGTATATTTTTTGGCAAGACCTTACAGTGAGCACTGTACCAACAACCTTGACCTTTTGTCCTTGGACACTTCCGTATTATGAAAAAACTTAAACCTTGGCTTTAACTTTTAAGTGGCAAGGGCTAGGGCTTTCATATTTCACATATATTATCCTTTTTAGAAGATACTTCATAGAATACCAAGTACTTTGACCCTTTGACCTTGATCTTGAAGTCTAACCTACTTTTAAAATACAATCCTAGCCATAATTTTTGAAAAGTAAAAGCTACAGCTTTCATGATTTACATATGTTATCCTTGTGACAACACCTTTCATTGGTTTTCAACAACGTTGACCCTTTGACCTTACCCTTAGACTTTAACCTACTCTTTACAGCATTAACCTTGGGTATAACTTTTGAAGGGGAAAGGCCAGGGCTTTCATATTCCCCATATGTAATCATTTAGATAAGGCCTTTCTTACGAAACCAACAACCTAGACCCTTTGACCTTGACCCAGGAGTTTCTGCTACCTTTAAAAACGTAAACCTTGGCCACACTTTTGAACAGGTGGTGCTAGCGTTTTTTATTAAACATTTGTATTTCTTTTGAAAAGTCCTTACTTTACGTACCAATATATTTGATTTGCATTTGAGAAAGCTTAACATTTGCTATGTTACCATAGAGGGGCATCAGTGATTTACAAACACATCTTGTTTATCTATATAATAAACTATACATCATTAATTATCTTTTAAAATAAATTGTTGATGTTTTTGAAAACAATTGAATGTCAAGGTTGCGCAACCTCGAAGATTATGCATTCTTCTACTTAATTTAAACTGAGAAATTTCATATGAGCAATTAGCAATCCAAAAATGCCGTTAATTCATTCATGTGATATTACACAATTATACCGTAACATTTGCAATTTGAGCCCCATTCTGTTCGTTTTCTGAAATTTTATCGTACATTTTATAAGAAATGTCTCATTAATTACATGTAATGGGATGTAACTACGTAAGAAAGGGAGTGGGTTTCCTTTTTTTAACATGCTATAAAGTTTCACCACCTGAAAAAAACATAGACCTAGGAAATAGTAAAGAGGGCATTGAAAATAAAATGCATTCAAAGTACAAGTATATACTTGTTTTATGTAAACATTATATTGGACTTATGTATGACAACGTTGATATCATTATCAAATTAATAGTTAGATATGATGTATAGATATGAAGTTAAACATATCATTTGATGTTCAAAAAGGCCATTTTGGTAAGTATAATTCAATTGTTTCTTAAACTATACGTTCATCATTCCTTTATTACATTCTATAAAAGCTGGGTTTGAAAAAAATCGGTCCATAGTACCATTATAATAAAAAAATGCATTGTGTTTACTTGAGATATAAAACAATCATTAGAGGATACTCTGTTGTTAATTGAGGACATAGTTTATCTTAAATTTATTGTCACGTACATGTATATAAGTTGGCACATTGTCAAGGCAGATGATACCACATCGACTCGTCACGTAGACATATTCCCTGCGCAGTGCGTCAGCGTTGCATTTTCTCATAACCTGTTTCGCATTTCATCATAGACGTGCATTATCTTGACATTTCATTAAAAGCATGCACTGTTTATGAAACTAGATCAGCATATTTTTTAAAATTATTTACAATGTAAATACTGCCACACATTGGACTTTTAATACCACCATTTTCTCTGTATTTTCAAAACCAACGTCTATAAAACGTTCTGGGTAATTTTGTTATCAACATTTTCTTCAATTTAAACATGTTGAACAAGTATTAAATTAAGTGAATGCTAATATTAATTTCTTAGAGGTTTAGCAACTTTGATTTAAATGCTATTTTTTCTTTAAAGGCATATAATTATATTTTTTAAAAATATATAATTTGATAATGTATTATTAATTATATATAATTAATTATATATATAAAAAAATAGAAACACGATATACAAAAAAAAAATAATGTAAATATAATGATGTGTGTATCAATGGTAATTGGGTGCTTCGAAAAAGTTCCTTTAACTGGAATAAAAGGCAAAGCGTGAACAGAAGAGAAGAGCATAATTCGCATGAAAGGAAGCTTCTGTCATCATATCTCCGAAAGTTATAATGCCTCTAAAACTCTAAAACTAAAACTGGGTGTTAAATACCTGATAAAATCGTATTTTTAAGATGTAATGTCGATGAAATTTTGAACACTCAAAACAATCCTTCCAGTAAAATGTATCAGCTATAAAGCAATAAAAGCCATTATATTTATCCAGTGTCACTTGCCTTTGCTTCTTAAAATTTCCTTTCGAACTCTCAAATATTTGACATTTCCATATTGAATTATTTGTTCTGCAAGGTTTTGTACCAAAACGGAATATCACTTGAAATGGCATGACATATATGTCATAAACTTGCAATGACTAGTATTTATTTTCTTCAGTTCTTGCAATGTTTATTTATAAAAGTATTTTATTCTTTCCTATTTGTTGGAACATTTCTTTACGTCCTTCTCTTTTCTCACTTGAAGAATTTATGTGTTTGTTTTTTCTTTTTTTAAAATATTTTCAAATAAACTAATCGATTGAGCTAAATACAAAATTAATACGTTGCTGTTGGTATACTTTAGAAACTTAAAATAGAATTTGGACTATGTGTCTCATTTAAATACCTATTTAATTATATGGTATAAATTCATAGAGCAATAGCTTTGTTATTAACTTACATTTAACTAAATGAATATTCAATGTTTGACATGTCTTGGAAGGAGACATTTCAGTACTGGGTATAGTTAAACTTTTAAAATTTCATTTACATATTTTGTATTACCTTTGGTTTCCCTTTCACAAGAAAACTATTTGCGACCTTTCATTGGGGAAAATCATAAATTGGGTCAGCATCTGTTATTTCCCGAATGTGTCTGAGGAAGACAACACTAAATCAGAGGAACCAGGGGGGAGGTCTAGGGTGCCAACTTTTTTCCAAACACAGACTTAGTATAGACTTTAAACATGGTGGCGTAGGTTTATCCCGCAAACCTTCCAAAGAAACGTACGATATATGTTAAAATATGGAAAATGGTGGTGTTTGGGAAAAAAATTGATACTGAAAGACGTTCTAACCCCCACCCCCACGAAATAGGATTTTCATGTTTAGACAATGGATATATTTCCTTTTTTTTTGCTTGTCATATATCTCTAAGGTCTAAAAGAGTAAAATATTACCTTACACTTAGACTACCCCCCCATGTAATGATATAATAGTTTAATACAAAAAATATTTCCATACAGAATAAATTTATAATAGCAACAGAATTATTATTAAAAAAATGAAATTACTTTCTCCTTAGGCCTTGTTTCGTTATACAACGATTTTCAATTTTATCAATGGTTAAACAGACCATATTGATAAAAAAAACAAACTTTAAAAATACAAATCTATGAATAAAACATATAACACGAATCGTTAAGGGGAGAAATATTAACTGTTCCATTACAATGGTTAACATAATGAGAGATCAAGTCAAAATGGTATACACTTGAAATGAATACATGCACATTTGCAGAAAAGTAAATTGCAGAAAACATCATGGTGCTTTTGACTTTTATGGGAAATAGTCGAAAACGCCCTTAATCTTTGCACCATTAATAATATATTGATCCCAGATGAATTGTTTATTGTATATTGTATTGTATGTTGTGGATGCTAATGTAATCATCAAAATTGCCAGTATACATAAGGTAAATATTTACCACTAAAATAAACATTATTTTGCCTACATTTCCTAAAATGAAAAGTAAAGATTTATATAAAAATGACGAATCCATTGAAAAATTTATGGTAATCACCGTGTTACTCTGTATGAAATAACAAAGACAAACATACATAAAATTTGAATGCACAGGTTGATTCGATTAAATGGTTTTAAAAAAAACAGTTCCTGAAATCGTTCGATTGGGAATTTGTAATCGAAAACGTTTAACTAAATTTGAAATTGATGTCATATATTATGTTAAAACTTTAAATAAAGAGTAAGTCTGAAGACACGTTTTCAATTCACATCTTAATAAGAATTATTCAGATCTCAAAATTCAAGATTGTTTTTAATATAAAAAGCAAAAGTTAATTTAGTCTCTGAATCATTTTGGAATTTTGCCTTAATTTTTTAGGAAGAGTGGATTTTGTATTGGATGCAAGTTGTTTTTAAATCCTGGCATGATATCTAAATTAAGGCACGCGCAGCATCTGCTCACAAAATATTTAAACTGAGCAAGAAATATTTTTAGTTTTCTTCATATTTAATTTTCAGCAATGAATTTAATTGTATTTTACTTCAGAAAATGGAAATAAAATATCTTCTTCTGTCTGTTATATTTTGTCTCCATCTTACAGGTGAAAATAATAAACAATGGTCGAACTCATAAAACATATAACAATACAATCTCTAAAAAGTGGATTACAGCATTAAAGCCATAAACATATCTTTATCGCATCAAAAAATATATGGTATATGCAGATGTTGAATTTCACGTTTCTACGTAATATTTTCTATGCCATAAAATTTTTCAAGTACTATAAATATGAAAACACGATTTTCGAAATTCATAAGATCCTGAGGGAAACCATGCATTTTACTATTCTATATATAATCCTTTTTTACAGTGTTATTGAAGGTAATTATTATTAAATTTTGGTAATATTTATAATTCAGTTTTCTCGTATTTTACAGGGAGGCTTGGCTGCAGTACTGTAGCTGTTTACTTGAGAAAATTCGGACAAATAAAGCAGACAGTTCCAGATCGAAGCATTGTAAAATTTCTCGATTAACACCGCCGTTTTGGTCGCACTCATCGGGTTTTATTTCTTATACTTTATGCATCTCGCTTTAGAAATGATTTCCGATAATTTACCATATATTTTACTCTGTTTTGGGAGGCAAGCGTATGGTCTTTGAAAGATATTTTACGCAGAATTTAAAACATGAACGTCAAAACGGAAATATTATAAGCCAACATTCAAGAAAGATAAAGGGCTGTTTGGGACCTTTCAATGGTAAATAAAGTATCCAGAATAGTTGTTAAATACATATTTTATCATCGAATATCATTTTTATTTCTTGGAAGAGCTAAAAATACAAGAAATTAAACTAGAAATGAGCAACCATAAAATGGCTGCGTAAATCGAAGGATTCTACAGTGATTGGATTTGTTTGCTTTTTCTGTCTAGATTTTTCAGTAAGAGAGCTATGGTTCTGCAGATCCGAGAAATTAAAAATTAAAGTTTGCCCCATTGACATTGTTTAAAACTAAAATATATTAGAATAAACGATTTTGTGTTGTTTTAGTCTTGGGCCGCAAAAATTTCACATTGGATGATAACACACAACTCTCTCTTCTGGAGCTATCGAGTGATAACATTGTCGGAGGAGAAACGCGATATCAATGCCTCCTGAATGTTCGTGTTTATTCCAACCCATCCTTGAACAGACCAGCTACAGATATTCCTGTTTATGCCCTTACAGAACAAAAGGGCAGCTACATTGGCTACAGTGAGACCAGAACCGATGAAAATGGAAATGCATGCGTAAGGACTCTTTGCTATGAGAATGCCTTACTTCTTACTGAAACCGGAAGGGAAAATGCACTTGCTGCTTCTCGTGACAAACAGCCTCTTCATTTCTTGATGGCTTATGACATTTTTTATAAAAATCGTGGTATTAAAGTATTCAATATTCAAAACTATGGTACTGCTTTTGGAGAACCGGGACCTGTATATCCCGTTTCTATGAAAGGAACATGTGAAAACTCCTCGCCTAGTTATTTTCATTTCAAGTACCATTTCTTCGGGGAGCCAGACGAGTTGGAAGAAAACCCATCAGCTGAGGAATTTGATCCTAATACCTCTTGGTATCCAGGATTTATAAAAGAAGCCTGTTTCATTAAAATTCAAATGAAGGTAATGTGTGTGCTTTATAAATCATTACGATCATTACATCAGAGTTGAACTTCAAACAATTTTATGATATTTTTTGTAACTTTAGACAGATATTTTCACAGCAAGTATTGTTGCTGAGAGCATAAATTCAAGAACTGGATACTGGTATGGAACTGTAAAAGCATCACCAAAAGAAGGTATGAATTCGCAAATAACCAAAGCTGCGTGTGTCGAATTCAGATGTCCAGCTGTTGATGATTTTAATGCTGACATACCAACAATGCTCAACGCATCAATTTCCTTGCCTGTGGGATCATCTTGCAATCTAACGTAAGACAATTACTATATAATCTTAATTAAAACTTAATTTTCTTCTGAAAAAAAAAATTACAATCAATTATTGTCTTAAAATTATTTTAATGATTTTGTGAATCACTATTGTTTTTCCTAGTATATTTGACATCTTATATTGCTATAATCAAACTACACTAGAACAAAGACCACCACCATACTAGCTTCAAATGTTTTTTTTTTTTAAGTTTTATCTTATTTTGTCGATTAATTTAAAAAAAAGGTAAAACCTTTCAAATTAAATTATCCTATATAATCTACAAAAACAAAATTCTCAATTCGAAATATATCCTGAGCGAATAGTTGCTGTACTTTAACCTAATCCATAGTGTATTGAGGCAGAAGGAGTGGATATCGAGTGCTGAGTGATTGTGAAATATCTTTGTATTGAATGAAAAAGAAAAACGTTCAAGGAATCAAGCTTAAATTTCCACCCTTGTTCCCTTTTGTTGTTTTATGCTCCATATGAATTAATTAATTATTGTAATTATTTGGTTACAGATACATATCAAACGATCTCACTCAGAAAGGGATCTTGAATACGACAGGCACTTCCTTTTGGGGAAATCTGACATCCAACAGCAACTATGGTCCAAATGTTGGAATATATAAAAACGTCAAAGAGCCACAAGATATTGCACGTTTCAGTTGTTATACCGGACGAAACGCATTTGAAAGCGCTTATGAAATGGAGCCAGAAGTTGGAGTAGCTTTGGGTTTTACCTGTCACTAATTAAGTGAAGCATGTTTTAACAATAAATTTGAATTGGATGCTTTCCTTTGCGTTGATTTAATAGTCATGACAATGTTGTTTAGAGAAAAGTATGAGGAAAACTTTAGTTAAAAATTGGGGAATAATAATAGGTTCGGTCACCGGAATAAAGATGAAGAAGTTTTTAGAGAACTTATTGGTGATGATACAAATAATTCAAACGTTTTAAGTACTTCGAACTAAATAAGTAATAAAGACAATTAGTACTCTTTGAATAGATCAACATCTCTATAAAATATAGGCAGGTAGTTGCTTAATCACTGTAAAATTAGTTTTTGTTATATTAGTGATTTTCGGAATAATTCTAGTCATGAAAAAAATCTTGCAAAGTACTTCCAAAGATACTATATGAATAAATCACCATGTGCTTGCTCACAGTAAGTCCCTGCAATAAATCTAAAGTCAAGTTCAAATGTAATCAAATTGTCAATAGCTTCATTTTCCTAAATCGATTATTAACAAAAAACAAAATGCTTTGTGTTTTATGCTAAAGAACAAGGTATGATTTCTATACAAATCTTGCCCTGTGAATTTCTAAAAAATGAAACTGGTGTTAAAGATGAAAACTAATGCTTCCTGAATCATTGAAATTCGATGCAGAAAAATCATACGTCAAATGATTTTTCTCACACGTTTTTAAATGCTAATTATGATCTCAGAAACATGTTCATTTTCCCGTATTTTCTTTAAGAGTTGCAGAAGAACCAATTTTCAATAGATTTTTCTTTCAGAAAATATTGTCCACAGGTATCGCCCACGAAAATTTTGAGATTTGTGATTTTTTATTGTTTTTTGCACAACATTTAAAAAGATTAAAGTGGGTGACGGCTGTGGACACTTTTTAGGTCACCTGAGTAAACTCAGGTGACCTATTGCTATCTGTTTTCGTCCGTCGTCGTGCGTCATCCGTCGTCCGTCGTGCGTTAACATTTGAACAGTTTCAGCTTCTTCTCTGCAACCACTGAACCAATTTCAACCAAATTTAGCACAGAGCATCTATGGGTAAAAGGAAACGAAAACTGTGAATTTCATGATCTCTGCCCCCCTGGGGCCTGAGGGGTGGGGCCAAAACCACTAAAATTAATGCAATCTTTAAAAATCTTCTTTACTCCTGGACATCAAGCAGTCAAACTGTTTGCATGATTGTAATTAGCAATGAGTCCTCTATTAAAATTGTGAAATTCATGGCCCTGGGGTCAGGGGTTCTAGTGCTAGGGCGGGGCTAAATAAGTAGGTAGTGAAAATGCATTATTTCTTTGAAAATCTTCTTCTCTGCTCCTAGGTATTAAATAAACCAACTAAGTACATAGTTATGATGAGCAAGAGCGCCTCTACCAAAATTGTGAATTTTATGGCCCCAGGGTCAGGGGTTCTGGTGTTAGGGAGGGGCTCTATTGATTATATAGTGAAAATACATGAATTCTTTGAAAATCTTCTTTTCTTTGCTCCTGGGTATTAAATAAACTAACTAAGTGCATAGTTATGATAAGCAAGAGTGCCTCTACCAAAATTGTGAATTTTATGGCCCCAGGGTCAGGGGTTCTTGTTTTAGGGTGGGGCTCAAATGATTATATAGTGAAATGCATGAATTCTTTGAACATCTTATCCTTTCACTCTGGTTAATATACTAATGATCTAATTACATATTTAAGGCCAGGATTTGTTTTATTTTCAGTTTTACAAACCCTCCGCTCAAGGTTTTGAATTTTCAGAAAAAAAAATAAAACAATTTTTTTCTTTCCGATGTCAAATTTGAGTCGGGATCGAGATTTCAAATTTACGAACTCGCACTTCCGGTTTTAAGATGATAAAGCTAGATCTGAGGAGATAGCTTGGTTTAGTGTAAGAATTTATCGATAGGAGTGCCATTAAAAAAACGTTTCACTCGTTCAAAGGACAAATAAAATGCTGACGACTTTGTTGCACAATGACATGCTGGTGAGATAATTATGTATTCGTTTCAAAAGTATCTTTCTGTAAATTATTTTCTCCCCCAGGTTTTAAACTGCCCGTGGTAGCTATAGATTGCATATTGCCCGCGACATTGTTTAGGTCTCTGTTATAGCTTACAGTCTAAGCATCATTCTTTAGAAAAGGGTTGCGTATGTATCAGATGTAATGAATAAAACTATGGGAGAAGTTAAGTCCATTTGAGGAAGAAATAAACAATAACCTGTAGAAATAAAAAAATTTCAACTATTAAAAGGCAAGAATATACAAATATACACAGGCATGTAGTATCATTTGAATCAGCCAGAAAAATTATTTTACACACGTCCAGGAAAATACACTTACACTTAATTGAAAAAATGTTCACCCTACTCCCCAATACTCCCTGTCTGTTTTATGATAGGAATTATAATTTTAGGCATCAAGTAAATTTTAGAACAATGTCTACACATTCACCTAACACATATTAAAAAAAAATGAAGATATATTGAAAGACTTCTAAAGAATTGATTTTTTAAAATATATTTTGACCAACATCACAAAATTTATATAACTGGCCCAAACAGGCAGATGATGAAATAAGCAATTAAATGTTCTACTTTCCTATTTGTAAGCATTATGTGTCCAGTGATAAGGATCCTATTAGAATAGCATAAAAAAAAGAATGAACAAATGTTAATAATTGATTTATCAAAAAAAACATATTTCCTTCTCCTTTGGGACTTTTTTATTCTCATGTTCATAACTAAATCTAAACAAAAAGAAATGCTGGCCTTATAATGAAGAAAGGGGCCTCTTTAAAAATAGATAATTTCAGGGACGCTGGGTCAGGGGTACCCGGGGGGGGGGGGGAGTACTTTGACTTAAAATAAATTAATGCTCTGAAATCTGCCCTTTGATAAGCAATGGTGCCTTCATCAAAATTTGTGAATTTCATGGCTTTTGGATTAAAACACGAACCAAATACAATCGCTGGAAAGTTGTTACATGATACTCAGGTGACCTATAAGACCCGTGGGCCTCTTGTTTCTAAAGGAAAGTTGCCCTTGAAATTGGCTATTTTGAGGCTTTTTCTGTTAGAAATACAGAAATGAATCACATTTATGATGTCATATTTGCAGAATAGTAATCCTTTTGAGTCACATTCTTTCCTGATCTATCAAAGTCATATACTTATCTAACGATTAAGCCTGTTTCAAAACATTTTGATGACATTACACTTTAAGGGCACAATAAAGCTAAAACCATACCTTCTTCTTTACTGATGGATAGTTTGTTCCCGTATTCATTGAAATTAAAGTCATCAATTGTCGGTGACAAGCTGCATTTCCATATAATTGTTTCATTTTAATACAGTTTTCACAAATATTTCAAGTTTGATTAATTCTCAGTAATTGGCAAGTAGGTTACATTATAGAATGAAATATATGAAGAAAACGAACAGTTGTCAGGCTCAATAAGCCATTAAACAAAATAAAATAGGAGCAGAGCAAACTCAGAGCTCAAAACATCAGAGATGGGATCAGGTGCCATGGATGCCCTGGAAAAGTGAACATCCCTTGCCGACCGGTCACACCCGCCGTGTGCTCCTTGTCATGATCTGGAAATAACGGGAAAATCTGTCGACAATTTTGTTTGTAAATACATGTAATGGTCTAACAATTAGTATAAAAGATGTCAGCATTTGACTCAAGAGGGATATGGAGATAAGAAACAGTATTCCAAAAAGTCCAAAAATAATACAAAACAGAGACTATCATCCCCCGTAACAGCTACACGACAGACAAATCAAGAGAATATCAGTTTTTATTCAAAGTATAAATACTTAAAAGATATCGACGCGCCTTAATATTATATTAACCACATCAGTATCAAAACTTTTTAATTACTTGATCTTTTCTTTTCTCAAACATTATGCTATTATGACTGCTTATCGACCTCTAAATGTTTTTATATTGCAACAAACAATTTTCCTGCTATTTTAGACAAATATTTTTTTTAAATTTTGTTCATTAATGTACTTTTTGATATATACACCAGTTTGGAAACTCTCTTTGAAATTTATAACGATTGTTTTCCATCACAATTTCTTTTTCTCAAATGTTAAACATGGCATTTTTGCAATAAATTAAAAACGCACAGGGCAGTTTCATCATTTTTTTCACAACTTGCTGCATAAATTGCAGACAAACATATTTTGTGATAAATACAATGCACTTTGTAGAAATTATAAGCCCAATAATTTCATTCCATGTGATCTGGATACAGTGGACCTTCAGATATCCGGACGCCAGAATTCATCAGAACGGAATTCTTAAATGTTATTTTGTCTTGTTTAACTTTTGATTCAGGTATCCGGACGCTTCACTTATCCGGACAAATTGACTGGGAACCAAAGCGAGGGTCCACTGTAAAGGAATATCACAGAGTTATTGAAACATCTTTTAATGTTTACATGCGAATGAGAAGTTAAATACAACAATTCCAACTGTAATAAATATTTCATGTTGTTAATATTCAATTAAACTTTTTTCAAGTGACTCTTCTCTGCAGTAAAACTGCCTCTTCTGGCTTCCACTTTAAATGTCACTACAACTAGTTAAAAAACAATACATTTAAGTATAGTTTTAAATCGAACAGTTGGATTTCCAAACTAGAAATACATGTATACATAATGCTGCACAAACAGTCAATGGTTTCTGACTAATAAAACACAAGCAAATGTTAATTCAAATTTTTGGAGCATTTTTATTAAAAACACCAAGATTAATACACTAGTCATTTTTTGGTTATGCTGAACAATCGGTAAACGTAGGGCTATGAGCAGATGTGAACAGCTGACATGGGATGCTTAATCCATGAACACATGATCAAGGTGATTAATCCCACACCGAATTTATTGTTTTATGTCCCATATTGTAATAATTCATCTTACAAAACCAAATTGTTTCCCAGAGTTTTCATTTCATTTTTGTCTTTTTAATGTTCATGTACATTCGTCTTTTTCAAGTACAATTTTCTTAAAGGGGATGAAAGTCACATTGTTACCAAAATAATACAATCTCCGACTTGAGCGACAAACAACCAACAGTAGTTTTTTTTTTTTTTTTGTTCTTTATTCAATTAGTTCTTTTGGGACATTTATATTTTATTTTAATCATGTCCCTTTAGTAGGTGCTAGCAACCTCAGTTGACTAGCCACATGCGTCCTGACCTCTTTCGATCTGCATTGAAGAGCCTATCCATGATCAGTTCAATATAAAAAAAGGTCTAACAACTGGTATAATAGTCAGCCAAAATATGAACTTCGAATAGCTAATACTTGTAAACTATGTCATTATATAACGACTATAAATCCAACGATAATAACGTTGTATAAAAGTAATGCAGCCTTCCTTTATTTTCAGTGGCCAATTACAAGATGTAAAAATTTCCTAATTCTGCAGTAGTCTATGATACACCATATCAAAAAGTATATACTTTAATTTATCTTCAGAAATTGTCTTATAAAGAGTACAAAAGTCGTAAGTTTTAGCGTAATAGACTTTGGAAAAAAAATATATACTAAGTTTTTTAAAAAAGTTCTTTCATGAATAATTAGTAGCAAAGAACATTTTAAGAATTTTTTTCCTTTCCAGTAGTAAGTTTTTTTTCCTAATAAATAAACTTAAGGAATTGGTAGAACATTTCCTGGATCCAGCTTTGCTGTTAAATGAGTCAATAAAGGTAGGGAAGATCAACTGAGTATAAAAAGTATTAGAGAAGAATGTCTTCCTTGGAAAGTTAATGGTGATTATATGCAGGATTTTCAGACATAGAATAAAAACCTTTTTTCTGTATAAAATGTTACAATGTGAAAGTACCCTACATTTTCTATTTATTTTTATTGATTAAAAAAAGTGAGTTTAAATATCAACAACGACTGCTAACTATTTAAGATGGCCCTACAGTGCACGTCAAATAGATTGTTTGAATGTCGTGTTTGTTAAGTGCTTGTAAATGTTTAAGTGCCTGTTAAGTGATTGTAAATTAAAAGCTGTAAATAAAGAATATTTCGAAAGAACACCAGAGACCAGAAAGCGTTGAACTTCCTGGTACTAGGTTGTAAATTAAATTTTATCTGAATACATGTGTTGAAAAAAAAAACAAGTGAAATAAAGAAATATCAAGACCATTTTGTTCTATTCTTTTAACTATCACTTCTTGTTCTGATGTTTTGAGGATTAAGTTATGATAACAGTGTATAAACTTATGATGGAAATGTCTGGGTTACTTTACGTATATACCAAGATTAGCTCCTGGTATTTAAAGTCTTAAACTTTTATGTCATGTATATTTTTTTTTACTTTCTACAAACTTAGCTTAATTAAAAGTCAAAGAGATATATGGAGGTCAATATGCTTCTTTTGGCGCTGCAGTTTATTTAATATGACCTTTTTGCATTGAAATCTGTGTCCCATTAAGAAAAAATTACAACGTTTTCCCTCCAATATTTTTATGCAAATAAATTATGAAAAACAATAAATTATAAGTCTAATTAAAAAAAAAAAACCTTAACATTTTGAATAAAAAAAAGAGTTTCAAATGGCTTCGCATAATTAATTATTTCACTTTCTGCACTCACAAAATGTGATTTCTCTGGCATTGAAAATTTAGTGAACAAGAAAATTATTTTAAAATCCTAAATTTTGGCAGAATTTAAGCGGATAGGTTGAAAGAATTAATAGGAAAGAATTCATAGGAAATGATTTAATAGATATTTCAGAACAAGCATAACATATTATACTTTAAAAACAGCTTTGTTTGCAAGCAGCATTGAATAATGGGTATCTAAATTTAACAGTACTTTATATAGTTAAAAAGGGTAAAATTGATAAATTTTTTTTCTAAAAAAAAACCTTCCGCCTCAAAATATAGTTCCTGGCTTAATAATTCTTGAATTGAATTTAATTGCGCTTTTTGCGATGGATATATCTAATTTGCATTGTAGAATCTAAATTCAATGTCAAAACTTAAAAATTGTGCAGAAGTTTTGAAATAAAGGTTCAGACCAAAATCGACTGTCCTAAAAGGACAGAATTGAAGGTCTTTAAGTCATCAAATGAATTTCTGTATAATTTTCAGCTTGTTTTCAAAACACCAACCTTTTTCAATATTCATATATTTATTTTATATCGATTTTTAAAATAAAAAAAATTATCTGTTTGATCTGTAATTCCTTTTTTGCAACGGGAGAGGGAGAGGGGTATTTCCTTTTGATTTCCTTCTCATTTGTTCCACATTGAAAAATTGAAGCATCAACAGCAAAAACATACCCGGAAATATTTTTTTTAGTTTCTGTTGTCGATTTTTTTTCTCATTCAATTGCAGCTGTTTATGTTCAATCTTTTATCTAAGATCTTATTTTTTTAAATAACCTTAATTACAATACACATTAGGGATGGCAATTCTTAACCGGTTAACCGTTTAATCGGTCGGAACGATTCTAATCGGTTAGAAAATCCGTAATCGGTTAGTCGGAGAAAATTAAAATAAATATAAATTTGAAGATATTTTCTTGAAATTATTTTTTTTAGAACGGAAACCGTTGCTTAAAGTTCATTTAGCGTTTTATCATACATGTATCTTGTAATTAAACAATATCGAGGTACTTATGACTATCTTGATAGAAGTCACGGGATAATTGGTCAGATTTTAAAGTGTTAATTGCGGTTTTTAAAACACCATGTTGTTACACTTGCTGTCCTGCAAGTGATTTTTTAATGATATCAAAAACATCACCATTAAGCACTTTTAATTAGTATGGCCATACGTTTCCGTTATCTATAAGTTATGTTATATTGAAAAAAAAATGTAAATAAAGTGAGACTTCAGACATAGTTCTGATTACGGTGAAAGTGCAGAATAAACTTCTTTAACATCTGCGTTGGAAAATTATCTGTATTTGATTTCTCAAGCAAAATTTATGGTTTTCTTTGTTTTTTCGTGTTTATTGAAATTAAAATATAATATACTGTTATGTCCATTCAGTATCCCGATCGAGATAATTAACAGAACTTCTTACGTCTTTTTTAGCCTTCTTGTGTATATGAAAAGAAAACGTCAAAATGTACATCTTAATAGGACTAACCGGTTAATCGACCTGAACTTCTAACGATTAACCGATTAGCAATTCTGTAATCGATTGTCATCCCTAATACATATATATTTTTTCTTAGTCTTAATATGTTCATATTGTAATATAAGATCTGATTTTTTTTATAACCTGAATTACTTTATGTTTATTTTTTTTTTCTAAAACCTGTATCCTTTTTTTTAAAATACTTTATTTAAAGTCTGGAATTAGAGCCATAATCTTGTCCTCATTTTGGTTTCTTATTTTTCAACGCTAGCCGATTTGGCCGCTGAAAAGCAAGGCTTACCAATATACAAAAAAGATTTAAGATGTGATTATATTACTACATGTATTTTCCTTAATTAATTTGAAACGGGATTAAAAATAATAAAATAAATTGCAAGGTATACAGAAATAAAATCTGTTTATAGTAGAGATAAATATTACGTAACAAAATTTTAAGGAAAAATATATATCTGCTCAAAATTAAGTATCATTTTATTTAAATTCCCAACTTTGGTTTATCAACAACAATATCCTTTAATTCAGTTAAAAGATAATATCAAATATGATATCATATATAATGCGTAATGTACTTTTTCAGAAATGAATGTACGTCTAATCAGGATTTGAAAAAAAAGTTAATATGTTGAATAGAAAAATGATTAATTTTTGGCTACATGAATCTCAACATACTATTTTAAATACGAGGTACATGTATCTATGAAAATAGTACTTTTTATCATACATATCTAATCAACATTTAAAAAAATATATAATGAAGTGTTGATTTTTAAATAAGACTATAACACTTTTTTGTGCTCGTAATATACAAATGTGTCCATCTACAGAAGTTATAGCTGTTCAAATTAGTTTAAAGAAAATATTTATCAATCAAAGGATTGTAAAAATTTTTATCTGAAACTTTTACATCAGGCATAAACAAAATAAGTTAGGCAAAAGAACCATTTCACATTTAACAGTATAAAAAAAGGGGAAATAATTTTCAAGTAATTTTTTATAAGTAACAAAAGGATTGGCAATAGAAAATACAGAAAATTGATATCAATATATGTAAGTTCAGATTTAAATAAGTTGACAGTTTTTTTCGTACTCATCAAAATACTTTGAAAGACAATTCATTGGATTCCTTGGAAATATTTTTTTTAACTTTATCTCTCATAAAAAGGGATATATCATCTGTAGAAAGTAACAAAAAGAACAATAAAAATCATGTATATTTACAAAAATGAATAATATACTAGTATAAATATTCTAATAATACATTAATGAATGTTTATTATGTAAAACTTAATTTCATTCAAATGTTGTGTCTGTGACAGTGTGTCAAAGGGCTTTATTTACTTTAAGTTTGAATAATAATAATCAAAAATTGATACTATTTTAAATTGGTTCCTTTATCTTGTGTAAACGGGGTCCTTTATCTAATTTTTTTCAAAAATACATTTGCTATATTTTTTATATAATTTCCTTGCCTCTTCAGTCATGGCGTTGCTTCGCCAAAAATTATATTTTTATGTACTTTGTAATTGGTTAAAGTTGAAGGCTTATTTTTGGCACCTAACCCAACTTTTAACAATTTTACTATTTTAATAGCCTTTAAAGCTTCGTGACTTTTTATAATTTCCTTATGTATTTTACACTAATTTCAGTCTTTTTTTTCCACAGCTGTTTAGTGTCCACCTTAAATTAAAAAATCTACCCTCTTATTCCAAGAAAGGCACAAGGTACAAACGAAGAAAAAAAACACAGACTATAATATTAGTGCATGAAAAAGCGACAATCAATGGATGGTTACTGCATTATTCTATTTCTCTTTAAAAACGATCTTAACTTAAACATACGAGGGGCGTTCAATAAATAATGTCATTGGGGCTCGGAAAGAAACAAAAAACGCTTTTCTATGACTTAGTCTTAATGATTTAACTAAAATATTCTCTTTCAATTAAAACGCACATCCGTAACATTTTCATTCAATTTCTAATTGTTTTTCGAACACATTTTTGAGTATGACCCTTCGTATACTGGAATACTGCAGATCCTATGATTTAATGTACTTGTTTTTTCCTTTCTAATAGATGTTTTTCTAAGTTTAGGAAATGAAACTAGTCCAAGGTTGAAAGATCTGACAATTTTTGTTGGTGTGACAAAATATTTACTTACTGTTTATCCCCCAAACTCGTTTACTCTTCATGTCCTTTGGGTTTGGCCGCCATCATGAAGACATTTAATGTAGTGTATTCCTCATTCTGTTTCTTTTCTCTCATAAACCTTTCAATTTTTTTGCAAAAAAAAATATTTCTAGACTCCTCCAGATATTTGAACTTCCTCCCCGAATATGAATTTGAAGGACAAGACCACTAATATTTCAGTAAATAGCATTTAAAACTGTTTTATGCTCCTGCAAGTCGTTGCTCTTCTTAGGCTTTTGCAGTTTTGTCAAGTGCATCTTATTGTAAATGTGTTTTGAGGGATTAAAGCAAAATTGATTCAGGTTTCATTTTCTGTTAGAATTTCACACAAACATGGATAAGTACAATTTTTGATTTTAGAAAAGAATTGTTTGGATAATCCTACACGCTGTCGTTTTCACTCATTTTTCAAAGTATAGGGTGACCTTTGAATAAACTTTTTTACTATAAAATGTTTATTTAAAACAGTATGAAGAATCCCCAAATGATTTTTATCAATTTTGCTATGTGTCTTAAAGTCAATAAAACATAATCAGTGATAATTTGTTGAAATTTCGGAAATTTACATCGGTTGTTGTAAGTCATTGTTGCCAAGGACGGTACCCATTTTTGATGCCCATTATATAATTTTTTTGTTTATTGAAATCTACATGTTCACCTGTCTATAAAACCGGCATTGGTTGCTGTAACTTTCACATATTTCAGTTAATATATTTATGGAATATTAACAAGTTTTACAGCTGCTTTAATGAAGCGTTTAATTTTACTCTAGTTAACTGATTCTTGACCATTCATTTTTAATGCAGTGTCTCGAATAGCCCTTTTTTTTTCAGCTTCCCACAATGAAATAATGCGATGAAAAGTGGTCACACAAACTGTTATCAATTCATTAAAGATTCAATAATGAGAGAAAGTCAAGCATTATGTCATATGACTACTATGTCCTATGTCATCGAGCTAATGACATTATTTATTGAACGTCCATCGTACTTGAACATATGCCAAAAATGCTAAAAATTATTATATATTTTTTTAATTTAAAAAAAAGAAAAATTTTACTTCGATAGTATTTTTTTTATTTTGTGAATGTGCATTCTTCTGCTTGGAGTCGACACCAAGGCCTGGGCGGACACTAGACATATGCATTCACGACTTTGAGCGAATTTTATGAAATGTTGGACAACCTCAAATCTCATATATATGAATACATTTGTACAAACTTATTCATCTTCATTCTAAATTAAACCTGTTTAAATCTTATATCTAAAATAAAATTAAGTACGAGGGCCATTCAAAAATTACTCGGACTGTGCTATTATTTACTCTTATAGACGTCATACAGTTAGGAAATTTCACAGAAATGTGTATCCTAAAGATTTCAATAAATTGTGGGCAAAATTTATGTATTTTAAAACAATTCTACTACAATTATCGCTATGCTGATATCGCTGATTGAGTTGTACGGAGCAAGACAAAAAAAATTGAAGCAAAAGCATGCGGAATCCAAAATTTAACTCATTTATTTTCTGTTATTCGCGATATTTTTCGACAATTTTCTCAAATGTATCTTTAAACTGTTCTATTATTATGTATTTAGATTTCTGACATGACATTTGAAGTACTTACAGAAACATAGTGATTTTTCTCTGTTGCGATCACCTAAAAATGACTGTGACAATGACGTCTCCTGAATTGACGGCGCACCTCACTTCCGTTAATTTATGTGTAATGCTGGAGATATCGCCAAAATAGATCCAAAATGTTCAAGTACGATGGACGTTCAATAAATAATGTCATTAGCTCGATGACATAGGACATAGTAGTCATATGACATAATGCTTGACATTCGTCCACAAATACCTTATTTAAATTTTAGACCGTTAGAGCTCTGTAAAAAGGCTTTATGCTAGGTTGGGAAGAAGATTCTCGAAGAAAACTTTATTCGGACCGTAAAGAACGTGAATGAGAGTGACCACTGTCACGCTGTATCCTGCAGTTTTAGTTTTTAAAACAAAAACGAATATTATTTACTTGTTTAATAGATTTTAAACGTGACAAGAAATAGTGGTTGGATGTTGAGTAGATAAGGTAACTTAAACTGTACAGGTACTCTTGGGAAAATGTTGAGAAAATGAAAGTTCAATCACATATTTTTTTTATAATGCCTGTGACATCGAAGATTTTGCTGCTCCGTGACTTAATGATATGTTCTGAAAAATCACTCGAAACTGATACCAATTTACCATATTTTAATATGAAATTTTGAAGATCATATATGTAAAGATTCTTTTATATTATGTGTGACATTTTGCCGCGTAATTTGTGAACGGCCCTCATACAAATACATTGTTTCCATCATAAATTAGATTTTTTTTCTGATTTGAGAGTTGGGTTTTATGTTTACCTTTTATTCAACAGTTGAATAAAGTATTTTTATACACTTATAATAGATTATGCTTTGCACATATATTTGATGTGTCCGAAACCAACAGAGATATTAAAAATGCTGATGGTTTTTATAATAATAATTATTTTTAGTTATGTTTTTGGATTACAAGGTATATTTAATTTAAGTTTTGTATTTTTTATTCCTTTGAATGCACATTAACCATTTGAACATATTTATTTCTAATGATTTCATTTCCTTATAAAATATTTTTCCAATACTTCAGCACCCTGCTTTGCTGGAGTCAAGGTATACAACGACCCCCATTTTACAGCACCAATTCCTACCGTACCTTTCTACATAATTTCGTCGGAAAATGGGGAAAACGTGGTATATAGTGTGTCTAAATCCGATGAAAGAGGCAATGTTTGCATCCCAGCTCCATGTGATGGAAAAATAAAGATCATAGTAGAAACGGAAGATGAAAAAGCACTTGCTGCCCCAAAAGAAAAACAGAATATTTTACCACAATTAATCTATACTGTTACGGAATACCAAGAGGAAATCATCCTAGATTCTGAACAAATTAAAATCACAATCCTTAACACAAATGGTCCAATGTTTAGAAATGATGAAAATTGTGACGAACAGAATATAAAACGACAATATTTTTCTTTTAATTTTCAAGGACTTTCGGGAAAATTAACAACAAATCCTAGTGCAGAAGAATACAATTTTTATACTTCTTGGTATCCAAAGTTCATTCAAGAAGCTTGTTTAGTGAAAATTCAAATACAGGTAAATTTCAGATTAAAACAGATATTCTTTTAATACAGAGTCACAATTTTTATTTTTATTTTCACAATGCGAATATGTAATTTGCGAACGGTTTATTATAAAACCCTTCGTAGGTTAGTTAGGGAAGGCTCTATGCTTTCTCTTTTCTGAACAACAAGTAGCACAAGATGAAACACATCCTTTAAGCCTGGTTTAATGGTGGCTTATAGGTCCTTAATGGTGGTTTAATGGTTGTCTTTAAGTCACCATTAAGTCACCATTTAGCACATTTAAGTAACATTTACAACACCATTAAGTTACCATTAAGCCATTTCAAAGTCCTTAATGGGTGAATAAATGGAGCTTAATGGTGGCTTAAAGGTCCTTAATGGTAGCTTTTAGACCACCATTAAGTTACCATTAAGCTACCATTAAGCCACACTTACAGGTGCTTCATGTCTAAACTCCAATAAGCTACCATTAAGCCACTATTACACAGTCGATAATACTGTTTTTATGGGTGAAAAATTATTTTTATGGTGAAATTTTATCACAAAATATAAATGTCGAGTTCACACATATCTTGATTTGGTAAAAATAAAGGAAAAAAACGAATTCAAAATTTAAAAAAATGCCACAGGTAGGGCGCGAACTAATGACCTTCCGATTCTGAGGCCATCGCCTTAACCACTAGGCAATCACCGCTCTTGTTTTGCGGTGAAATTATAAACCTATATTTTTCACAAATATTTTTTGGACTTTTAAAAGTTTTGATTTTGTTGAACGTTTCCAAAGTCTTGAATTGATTTATTAATCAAACTATTATAAACAGTTTTATTTATGGATCTTTTTAAAAGGCTTATATCATAAAATATTTCTAAACCGTTGAGTTCGGCATTTAGCATGTTTAGATTGTAATGAATTCTTCGCTCTGTTATCATCGTTATTAGAAGACTTATAAATACATGTACATGTAAGCATTAAATCATGATTGAAATGTAAATTGAATATAGGCAAAACACAAAAGACCTATCAACGGGAAAGGAAGATGATTTTTTTTTAAATATGCTGCGGATATTAACGCTTTTTGTGTCCAAAATTTAGTGACAATCCTCGCGTAAGAGTTATCTGGCTATATGTTTACAAAAACATTTTTTTAGAATATTATATTCAGTTTAAATTCTTTTTGTATCATAATGGGTATCAAAATAATTGTCTTTTTACAATGAATCATAATTTTTCATTTGTGATATGCTTGCATTAAATTTAAATTTTGTAAAAATAATTGATCATCAAAATCTGTCAGTGTACGTTGTGTATGTATAGTTTCCTGTTAGCTAACCGGGGACGGTGGACACCGGTAATTAAGGTCTATTGTCTAACAAGTCGGTGTACTGTACACTGTTAATCTGCTAATCTTACCCCGTTTCCCAGTGTGTATAAATCTAGTCGGATGTCATGTTAAATCTGATCGGCTGTTCTTTTGAAAATCGATTTAGAAATAACAATCATTGAAGACTGACTAGATTTTGACAGATACCTACCACTGCATTATATAAAAAATAACGAATTAATTCAAATTATTCATGATGTTAAAGTCAATCTTTGAAAACTAAACATTTTATACCGGTATCCCCCCCCCAAAAAAAAAAGAGAGTGAGTTTTTATTTTCATGATAATATGTCTTTATATTCCTGTGAATTGTGTAGCGGAATGTTGCCTATAACAGCTGTAAAACACATGAAATAAAAATACAAGTATCTTTTTTATAAAATAATATACGAGGGTTGTCCGTAAAAATCGTGGACAAGCTGAGAATTAAATAAAAGTTGCGTCATTGATATTTATTATTAGCATATTTCTAATCTTTTACTACATATGAATTCAAAAATGTAAAATCTGATTCAATTTCAGATGTTTATTTCTAATTATGACTTCATAATTAGACTAGGAATGGAGACCCGGAACACCGCAAAATTTTAATAAAAAAGATTATGGATCACTTTAATATTCTTTTGTATTTTATAAAATTCTGCAGAAATCTGGATGACTTTTACACTATGAGGTTGACAGAAGCCATCACGTCAAACATGCAAAATTTAAACGTTTAAAGTTGTACAATGGCTGAGCAATCAAAGTTAGAACTTGTTAAGACGGATCGGAATTGTTCCAAAAAAAGGGACGTTTTCGGAATAGGCGGAGCAGTGAGCAGTGATAAAATTCTGCGAGGACATCGGATAAACTCCTACAGAGACTAATACATTTTGTAAATAATCGGGAAAACATAGTAAAAGAAGCCGTACATTAGTATTTAAGTGGCATGTAATATTTTCGGATGGAAGGAACAGTTTATAGGATTAAATGCGTGAAGGTAAACCATCATTCCGAGATTGCAGGGCTGTAAAAATGACTTTCAAAACGTGACTTGACCCAAGTAAAATCGTTTTTACGTGAACATAGATTGGATGATTACAGGATATGAGACAGGCATTGTTAGATTTTATTTTACGTGCTTAGCCTGACGTTTTATGCACATATTTATAAGTGGTTAAAGCGACATAACATATGTATTGAGTTAAGAGGTGACTATGTTGAGAAAAGTTACATGTATTCGTAATGCTTTTGACGTCGGGTAACGTCAAGAATTTTCATTTCAATGCTCCGGGTATGAGTGTATGTCTTTTTTTAATCTAATAAAAATAAAACTATATGTGCTTTGTTTTTGTTTAAAACTTGCATATTAATAAAATGAAACATGAATTTAATGAAAAAAATAGTTTCATATATTTTATCAATGTTTGTCAGTAATTATCAATGTTGTCCACGAACTTTACGGACAACCCTCGTATTGTAGACTTGCTTAGATAAAGATTATGATACTGAAGGGAAACCTCCCTCAATAGAGTTAGTAAATTAAGATTTTAGATAAAATGTTTCAAATACACGTAATGATTTGACTTTTTCAAAGAACATTTTGGGTTCACAATTTGACGAACAATTGGCATGCATATAAAGGAAACAATGACTTTATAAATCATATAAAAAGATTCTTTACCTTGTTATTATAAGATGAAAGCAAGTCACGACATATTCATCCTTTTGTGATATTGACGCGAAAGAATCGCCAAATGATGTTTCACGAATCACCAATAGGCTGTACTTAATTTAGTATAACGTCACTTCATAATATTATAACGATGTTTTACGATTGTTGCGTAATGACAGTCGAGTTCATTTAGGTCTTCATACGTCTGAGTATTCAATAAGAATTATTATAAACGTAATATACTACTACGGACTCAGGGCTGCAAACGTTTAATACATATGTTTTATAGTTTTAAGAATTAGTGTTAAGTGATAGTGGCCAAATCAAGAGAGCAAATGATTATGACTTGTCACTGGTCCTTTTAAACACAAAGCGACATATACAAAAATTCTATGATTGTATGTATTCTCCATATAATACACAAAAGTTCAATGTGCAACATCTAAAAACATGTTATAAACGAAATAATGTTTAGTCACAAAAATGTTTTTTTTATTTATTCTGGACGCCCCTCTTTATAATTTAAGCCTTAGCTGATTTGTTTGAAGAGAGGGGAACTAGTATTAGAAGCTTCTTGTTAACCCCCCCCCCCCCCCCGATTGCAAAGCAAGGGAATATATAGTAATCGGGATGTCCGTCAGTCTGTACGTTCTTTAGCTATGTTGAGGAAGGTCAGAGTTCAAATTCGTAATACACTGTATAGAAGTTTAATTGTGACGTCACTGATAATTTAACAAGCCATAAGATTAATTATAACGATATTATGCTGTGTAAATAACAACTTAGATTTATTTATTTTATCAATTTTTCATAAAATCTTAAAAAATTGCAATATTTGATAGCAATACAGTAGAGTAATAGAAGAAAGTATCTCGTAAAATATGTCTTAAGCCTTGAAATGACGCAGTACAGTTGATCCAGAGGAATAGATTCACTTGTTTACTAATTACAATAAGGCTTAAATATACATTATATGAGAGCTATTTTTTTTAAAATAATCATTAAAACTAAAGCAAAATACTTTATGAAATACAATTTGTATAGAATATGAATTTATCTAGTAGCATTGAAGCTGTACATGGAAAAGGAATGTAGAGAATATCGCTAGAGCGATAAGCGTATTCGTGATATACTTCAAAAGTGCAAGGACATAGACTTTTTTGTTTGAGCTGAAATATGGACTATTTATTGCTTATATAGTGTATATTTTGAAAAGTGCTTGGAGATTATCCTAGTCTGCATAATATTATTTTTATTTATAAATATTTTCTTTGATAAAGATTAAATATCATGTCACAAGTTTAGAAAAGTGGATTGTTCTTAGAATGTTTTCTCCGAATAACTGCAAAATGAAATAGACTTGGAAAATATTAGTAATATTTCAATAAAAAAAACAAATATAGACAAATCACATTCAGTAAAGGTTTACAGGTGAAAATAAATTTCAGAATATATTATCTTGGCACTAAAAGTATAATATAAACCTTAGAAAAATATACCAAGCCAGGTGAATTTTATTAGGATAAGCTACTGAGTAAATGGTAAAAATCAGCCTATGTGATATTGCCAATTTTTTGTCATTCCGATCTTTCTCTTAAAATTCACCTGGCTTGGAATATTTTTCTAAGGTTTATCAGAGCAAAACACAGACTTTGCCACTGTAACCATATCATTGCTCAGAGAACCTCTTATTCCGATTCACAAGGGTACGATGGTGGTCAAAAAGTACGGGAACTATCTATATTTACAAAATTATAATTCAGATCAGAATGAAATTTGGAACACCTTTACTCATGCACATGTTCTATATATAGCATATGAAAAGGAATGATTTTCTCCGTCAATGTGACGTCACAGTATGAAAATGACGTCAATATGTAGCTGACTCGTGACGGGAAATGGTTGTCACAGTCTTACTCGAACAACGTATGACTCTTATGTTTAACGTTTAATTTGGGAATTCTTTTGAAGTATCTTAAAATTATTTATACAGGTTTATAAAGACAATAGACTTCCCAGACGTTAAATTATAACTTGGATTGACTGTTAAAGTGAAAGGAGGGAGATGGTTAAAAATGACGATGGTGAAGCCAGCGAAGGCAAGCTAGGGAAGAAATATTTTCTTTGTAGGACAATTTGTTAAGAAACATTGCACCGTTACAATTAGAAAAATATACTGGGCAAAATAAGTAAGGGATCATATTTTTACACAAGAATAATTTTTTACATCCATGAATTTATGTGACAACAAGGCTTAAGTAGTTTTATAAACATGTCATTTACATGATTCGATACTTAAATCACACGTGTTTATTGAGGTTTGGGACATATTGGTCAAGAAAGTACGTGGCGTTAAAAAAGTAAGTGGAACAATGGAAACATAAAACTATCACTATTATACCTATTGTTAGACGTATTGCATGTATTCTGGGGGAGGTTTTCATCTTAATGGACGATAATGCTCGACCTTATAGAGTCCGAATCGTAAACGAGTACATGGAAAGTGAAACAACTTAGCGTATGGACCCGCCAAGTCGTTTTCTAGACCTGAGGTTAATTTATCATGTCTGGAATATTCTTTAGCAACGCATTTCAGTTCGTGCAAGAGGACTGGCAACAGATGCCTCATGCTAGCCTAATTGGACGGCTGACGGGCATGGGTCTGCGCTGCAGGGCCTTGCGGGGAGGTCATACAAAATACTGGCAATCACTTTAGTGACGTAATTTGACTCTTTGGAAAAAAAATCTCATTTTCAGGTCTACCCTCAACATGCCGAATTCTTAAGTGACCGTAATGAATAATTCGTATCGTGTGTTCAAACAAATTTATCACATCCAATGTTTAATTTTCACTTTTTAAATATAAAATATGATACTAAAATTAAAACTGCATTCTGTTTTCTATGATACAGTATTTGTAAATCAAATTTAATTTGATGATTCTTAACTTTTTTTTGTCCAGTATAGTTGAATATCTTAATAATGATATTATTATTAAATCCCTCAAACACCGTTTATTTTAGACTTTAAAAATATTAAATATGATGAAAAGAAGGCCCCCCATACTATATAATATTTTCCATATCGGATAAACGGCGTTCCTATGACAGAGGACTGGGGTTGTGATTGTCATTATGCTCGATCTTTCTGGGAAATAATATTCTCAGCCAACCATCCATTTCCGAGATTTGGTCATTTATACAAATGGACTGTTCTTGTAAAAAAAAATTACTTGCATGGTAAGAAATATAAAATTAGGGAAGCGTCTATCAACAGAGTGCTTAAGAGCACGTGACGTGATCGCCTGAATCACGTGATTCGCACATGGGCAGAACCGTAGCAGATATGCATTAAAGCTGACAGGAACTCTTAAAAAGGCATAATTTTTCATCTTTGTACGACTTACTACCTTCCTGCTCGCCTTTGTCTGCCATATTTCTTCGATTCCGTCATATTTACTTGAAAATTTTTGGCCAACTGTACCTGTTATATAAGGCCTGGTAAATGTGTTTCACCTGAGTGATTTTCTAGCCTGGCTGTCGACATGTACACATCTCCGATAACAAAGTTGTCATAAATCCATAAACTGAACAAATACATGTTTTAAAAGTTAAAGTCCACAAAAACAAGAAATAAACTGAGAAGTTGATTATGTTTTAATGCATTTGCTGCAATTGAGAAAAATTAACACCGAAAACAGCAAAAACCGTTTGGATATGCACGCATGCAGGTCGAGAATACGCATCGAACGCAGTGATAAAGATATTTACCTGAATAATGCTATTGTTACAGGGATGTGCACATATCGAAAGAAATATCCTTTTTTACTTTTATTGAAATATGCATCTCAGAAGTCATGTAATCCATTGCTAACTGAACAGTAAAACATTGTCACCACATAACACACGTCGACGACGTCCACGACGATCAGCTATTTGGTCAGGGGAAATTTCAAAGGTGGAAAGGTGGAAAGCTTACTGATATTTTGGTAGATTGAAAAATGCAAATAATATTTTTAAGCGCTAGGCGCAGCGCAAAGCGCTTTCTGTCAGCGTAAATTTACTTCCGTTCTGGATCCAGCGCCACTATAAGCAAGATAGATAACTCCACTGGTTATTCTAAAAATATGCAACTGGAAATCCCTGACTCTCTTTCTGCTATTTTAGTGTAATGCTGCGTTACGTGCATTTCTAATAATAGAAGGCAATTAGTAAGGTTTAAGGATGTTCCACAGTTGGTAGATAAGAGCAGTTCTTATCATGGTCTTCTCTATATATACATTGTAGTAATTCATTTAAATCATGTCGGCACACATTACTTTCTTGAACTCTTGAATTATTAATCATTGAAATAGCAGAAATATTATGATCAATTATTTTCAGTATTCCATTCCAACTAGCACAACAATGTCGTAGATATGTTTATTCCTCTCAGCATGTTTTGCATGATAGTGAAGATCATACATACACAAGTAAAGAATGGTGAAAAGCATCAAGCATCCGCAAAAAATATTGAAGCATTTTTAATTATTTAAACAATAGTTAAAAATACTTTTTGGGGTTTAATGACGTATTTTTAATCCAAAGAAGAAAAGTGTAAAATTTTTATCGCAAAAACATATCATAAATTAATGAGTAACACATATTGTATAATTCAACACAAATGTTACTGCAAATGCATGTACGCTATAAATCATATATTTGAAAAATAGCATCAAAAGATAAATATAATATCTTTATACTAAAATGTATATATATCTTTGACATTAAGGGCGTTAATTCTACGGATGTTCATTTCATTTACATATTTAGAACGTTTTTTTTCCAAATACAATGTATACATTTTCCAGCAAAAATATACCTACATGTACATTTAGAGTTTAAATTTCATCGGAAAACTCGATAACGATCTCCCTTCCAATAAATTGCAATTTATACGCAAGTACGGCCTCTTATAATTCCTACAAGGCAATGTGGAAAGAAATTAATTTTACACGGAGAAATATTTTCTTGCAATTTCGTGTACAGTACTGAAAGTGAAACTGATTGATCTTTTGACATACGAAGATAATGTATCATGCTTGAAAAAAAGGAATGAGACAATGTTGAATTTCATATCCCAAGGGGGTTCACATATTCAGGACTTACATACTTTTTTTACAACTGTGCTTGACTTAGCGCTATTGCACTGTCAAAATATCGCTTAAAATGCAACACAACAGGACAATTTAAATTAAAATAATTCGGATGAATTTCAAATCAATATGCTTAGCGCTTCCCAGTACTTTCAGTACTTTGATTTTAGAAATAAATATTGCTCTTGTCTGTATATGTAAATGTAAAAAAACAAAATAAACATGGCTTAACTACATTAAATTTATTCTATAGCATGCAACATTACTAATCATTCATCTTTTGACGAGATTCTCCAATGAAAAGGGGGAGGGGGGTAATAAAAAAAAATGCATAACGCTCTCTGAGAAAGATATGATTTTATCACGATCAAATATTTTCATTATACTGTGTATTGGCTTTATTTTTTTAAATATAGACCTAACATAACTTGATTTAAATTTATTTTATAATTTTATACACAATAAATGAATTTGATTCTGTGGTACATGAATGATCAACATATAATTCATTTGCGGATCCAGAGGTGGTTTGGGGTTCCGGGGATTTTCGCTGATTTGCTTTCCTCCGTGTACCTTCAACCATTTTACAATCATTTATTTGAATCTCTTCACCATTTTACAACGGTATACAGAGACCACAAAAATATATATATATAAAGGATTTTAAACATAATATTAGAAGTATGAAGCATGCATGAATAATAAACTAAACAAAAAAAATGCTATAAATGTGGAGTATGGGAATTTAGGCCGGGGGCATATTTTATATTTTATTTTTTTTCTTTATAAACGAGCACAATTTCCTCAGAAAACAGTGTTTATTTTGATTCATCATGTGTTTAAAATTAATTACATTCTGAAATTTTATGCTTTTTTGTGTTAAGCAAAGCATTCTTTCTTAAAGTAGCGAACTGCACTTTAGTATATAATGAAACTCATCTCCGAGTTCATTTAAATTACAATGGGGACAAATTCTATCTTGTCTTGGTAACCTTGGCTAAAGAACTCCAACCACCCACAAGTACCATGCAAGGAAGATACCAACGAACTTTAACTATACCATTTATGACCATCTTCAGTAGTAACTAACTTTAAGAAGTATGCATGAAATATTTCGATTCAGTGAAGATAAAGGTTTAAAATGTTCCCGTAGTATGCAGATGAGGGGGGGCTCACTTTTTCTGAGGATAATCGTTTGCTTTTGCTGAAAAGTTACAGGAAGCCCCCTTCTATCCCCTACCAGAAAAGGATTTTAGAATGTGGTGCATAGGTATTTTTTTTTTTTTTTTTTTTTTTATTTTGCGTGTGTGTTTTTGTTTGTTTGTTATTTTATTTTGCTTGTCAACTGATTTTGGGTTTTCCCAACAATATAAATTGAAGTGGCTGTGATGTGATTCTATGCATGAGTGACATGCGCAGATCTAGAAGTGTAGGGGAGTCAGGACCCCCCCCCCCCTCACGGCATTTGCAAGGTTATTAAATTTATATACTAAAGCAAGAAAAAAGTTACGTTGGACCTCCTTCGGAATTCCGACGCATATCGACTCCCCGGTAAACGCGAATTTGTACTAAATTGATATGAAAAGTCTAAGGTTTGAAGTATTAGAAGTTTAGATTTATTTTCTTGTCAAAAGTAAAATTATTATTTCAATTTTGTACAAGTTTCGTCAACCCCGCCTGAAAAGGAAATTCTTGATCTCTCCCGATATCTAATAAATGGTACAGCACAAAATGCATATGATTTTATATCTATTATTGCGCTAACTGATGGTTACAGGAGGATCGAGAGAGAGAAAGAGAGAGAGAGAGAGAGAGAGAGAGATAGAGAGTTTAATGAATAAAAGAGTAATTAAAAATTATCTGTTTTCAACCAAGTTTCAAGTGTCCCTACCCTAGATTTTAAAAATATCCCCCAAACATTACAACAGAAATTATTTTTATTTAAAAAATAAAGCTATATACTGTCAGACAGTGATACTGAAATCTCGAAAGACTTCCTGTAATAATTATAAAGCAGCCACATTTCGCAAAAATGTACATACTTTGTGGTCGGAGTGAGACAATAAAAAAATCTCAAAAATGGATTTGGCAGAAATGTTTGTCTTCCAAAAAATATTTAGGTAACGGTCATATCAATTATTTCTGACCCCCCCCCCCTCCCCTTTAAAAATACAAATGCCTAAATGCACATCTAAATAGGATGTTTTTCGCGTATGTGTTAAAGAACGTACAGATGTACACATAGATTTTGTTTTCTGGTTAAATGCTTTTAAGTCTTGGGCTAAATAATTACCGTATATCAAATTACTTGGTTTATGAGATTAGTACTAAAATAATCAGTTGTAATTGACAAATGAATTTTGCGATGCAAAAACTGCAGACTATATAAAGAATGTTTATAAGAACTAGATAGACAATTTTCAGCTATACCTTATAAAGCCGTTATAATTACATGTATGCTTTAGCGCACCCCCCCCCCCCCCGACGCGTTTTCAGACTTCGACATTCATCAAAGTCTGCATAAAACGTGCAAATCAAAGACGCTGGTTGTTTTGTTCCATTCAAATAATAATCATTTCAAGGTGTGTTTACGGGTTTTAGAGCTTTTTATGTCATATTTAATCTGCATAAACTGGCGCAGTGAAAAAATGCGTACTTGTGCAACGAAATCTTTTTTTCAAACTTGCATTTTCTTTCTTTTTTTAATTACATTTGATTCAAATCAATAATTATTCAGAAATATGATTACTACATTTATGTTGTTTGTTGTGGTTTTGAAATCTCAACCCATGTGTTCTCAAATGTTTTACCATCGGAGATGTGCACAAGTCAATAGCCAAGCCAAAAAATCATTCAAGTGGGGTATATATCGTTACAATAAGACAAGGTATCTGAAAGAAATGTGGCGGAATACGGCTATCGTTTGTATGAAACAAGTCGTACATAGATGAAAAGTTGCGTTTTTAAGAATTCGTGTCAGCTTTAATGTCGGAGAGAGGCTACTTTAAAAAATAATGAGCACTGAAACCTGATTTTACTTGTTTTATAAGAGTTATTCAGTTTGTTAGCGAAGTTTTTGATCACTCCTCGTATACTTTTTATCGAGCAAAAATACGAATTATAAACAGTCATTGATATGGAAATGTTTTCCATTGATTATTTTAAGAAGTCTCTTAAAACGGGAAAATAAGTAATGTTTTTGTGTTTTAATCAAGGTTGTTTACTTAAAACATTCATCTTTGTTTTAGACCAATCTTGTGTCCACGGGAATTATCGGTAAAAGTTATAGCGAAGAAACGAGTTTTTGGTTTGGAACATTCATCGCACCGCTAAAAGGAAACAGGAATGGCAAACGAGCAGCTTGCGTTGAGTTTAGATGTCCGGTGTAGGACTCATCAAACAATAAAATATCCACCATTTTAACTGCAGATATATAAAGTACCAGCTTCAACATGCAGCTTAATGCAAGTATTTTATTATGACAACACCGCGACGTGCCAAATTTCTATTTTATATACATGTACCTTTCTTCTTTAAAGCTGACGTGAATTCTTAAAAACGCAACATTTTCATCTATGTACGACTTGTTTCATACCAACTATAGCCGTATTCCGCCATATTTCTTTCAGATACCTAATCTCATTGTAACGATATATACCCCAAAGCGCTCGTTACAGTTGAATGATTTTTTGGTTTGGGTATCGACTTGTGCACATCTCCGATGGTAAAGCATATGAGAACACATGAGGAGATCAAGACATTTCAAAACCACAATTAACAACATAAGAATCATATTTCTGAATAATTATTGATTTGAATCAAAGAAAAAAAAAATGCAAGTTTGGTGAGAAATTTAGATGCACGTCACGCGTACGTACCTTTACAGTGCGACAATTTCTGCAGAATAAACTTGAAATAAAAAGCAGTAAAATCTGCAAACACATTTTGAAATTATATCATTTGAATGGAACAAAACAACCAATGCTTTATTTGAGCCCCATGAATTGGGGCATATCGAGAAAACGCCCCAACGCTGTAAACGTACCCATACGGTCATACCTGGAAAAATTATGCATTGTTCAAATGTCACAAGTC